>NW_027666188.1:132500-156404 GCF_963924005.1 Protomyctophum bolini
ATGCCGTTGGAATGCGGCCCAAACAGGAAGACACACGAGCAGTATGAAGTAAAACGGCTCCGAGGATGGGCGAGGGAGAAGAAGCTCATAAAACAGGTTATTTGAGGACGTGCGTGTGTCAGTGTGCGCGTGTGCGTGTGTGCGTGTGTGCGTGCGTGCGTGCGTGTGTGTGTGTGTGTGTGCGTCAGCGTGTGTGTGTGTGTGTGTGTGTGTGTGTCAGTGTGCGTGAATGCGTGTGTGTGTGTGTGTCAGTGTGAATCAACTGGGACAGGAGAAAACAGATGGAAATGTTGGCTACAATTTGCTGAAATCACCAGCCGTGCCTGAGCAGATAGAGATTTTTTTTTAATAGTTTCACAAGACAGTATTAATCAAAGTGTTAATGTAACACAGCTCTGTTTACACCTTTATTTTATTATCTTGATTGTTTTTGTTCCATCTTTTGCTTTGGCGCAATGTAAACGTATGTTTTCTCATGCCAATGAAGCTCCTTTGAATTAAATTTTTAATTGAGAGAGAGAGAGAGAGAGAGAGAGAGAGAGAGACTGTTTACAGCAAATTACCTTTATAGAAATCCCGCTATATAAACAGAGCAAGTACATTTTAATTACATTACATTTGAATAAATTGCTGCTACTTGTCGCAAATGTTTTTTTATGCCAAGTGAATGCAAAAACATTGAAATACGAAGGTACTCCCACCACGGGACTCCAAGGGAATGAATTAATAACTTTGCAACGACTAAGTATTTCCTACAGCTTTAAGTCCAAAAACCTGAACTAAACCCTTTGGATTTATACATTTGGCAGGAAGAGGAACTGAGGAAGTGATTTATCTCACTGTGGAGAACAGTGGAGGAAGAAGTGCCATGTTTCATTCAGTTTGATTTGGGCCAAAAGAAAACCTAAAATATAATCGTCTCTCAGTCCAAATCCATGCTGTTGAATCACGTAACATGTTTACACCCCTAGCACGTATACATGTAGGCTTATAGAGGGTATGCACATGACATCATCGTACCTGGAAGTTATGCGGGAACGCCCACTGAGTGGCAAAAAACTACTTTCTGGCCTTGACAGCCCATTCATCCAAACAGAAAAGTCCTGTCTGATTGCATTAAACAATGTTAAACTCACCAACATTGCAGCTGTACGAAAAGCTTGAATTATCCTCTTTCTATCTGCAACGTTTTTGTTTCATAAAAATCCACCATAGAAACGTTATGAGCTACTTTCTGTCAAGAAATGCCCTGCATTTGCTTATTTTTCTAAGTGTCAGAGTTTGGAAGTGCTTGTTTTCAATAACACAACATTTTGCTGCCTCCTGCATTATGTGACATTTAGAAACAGGTGGTACGGCAGGACGGTTGAGTGATGTCCAACGAGCGCTTCCAAACTCCAACACTCCAACATGCTGCTCAATGTTTTGCCACTCAGTCTAGATGAGGGGGGCGTGTCCTGATGGGAAAATCATGCATGTCCATACTCTCTATATAGAAATTACACTAGTTTTGTGGATTAATTTATTTGTAATGGCTGGCCCCTAGTGACCCTCACTGACCTGAACTACTTAATATTCACCAAAACCAGAGCGGTACTCCCACCACGGGACTCGGGGAACGAATTAACATACCTTTGCAACGACTACAGTATATTAATGGAAAGTATTTCCTACAAAAACCTGAACTAACCCTTTGGATTTATACATTTGACAGGAGGAGGAACTGTGGAGAACAGTGGAGGAAGAAGTGCCATGTTTCATTCAGTTTGATTTGGGCCAAAGAAATACTAAATATAATCTTATCTCTCGGTCCAAATCCATGCTGTTGAATCACGTAACATGCTTACACCCCTAGTACGTATACATGTAGGCCTATATATATATATACACACCAACACTTGGCACACGCACATGTACTTCGCACACGTATGAAAAAATGCACACATGTGTGGAGTTTGCATGTTCTCCCCGTGTCCCCTAGGGTAGGTACCCTCACATGTTCTCCCCGTCTCCTCTAGGGTAGGTACCCTCACATGTTCTCCCCGTGTCCCCTAGGGTAGGTACCCTCACAAAAAAAACTGCCTCCCCCTGGCCAAGCCTAGCCTCCGTCCCAGGCTTACTTATCTGCAAAAAGAAAAGCCTGGTGGTCACAACGTAAGGCAGAGAAGCATAAAGTAAAGCCTGGTCACAACGTAAGGCAGAGAAGCATAAAGTAAAGCCTGGTCACAACGTAAGGCAGAGAAGCATAAAGTAAAGCCTGGTCACAACGTAAGGCAGAGAAGCATAAAGTAAAGCCTGGTCACAACGTAAGGCAGAGAAGCATAAAGAAAAGCCTGGTCACAACGTAAGGAAGAGAAGCATAAAGTAAAGCCTGGTCACAACGTAAGGCAGAGAAGCATAAAGTAAAGCCTGGTCACAACGTAAGGCAGAGAAGCATAAAGTAAAGCCTGGTCACAACGTAAGGCAGAGAAGCATAAAGTAAAGCCTGGTCACAACATAAGACAGAGAAGCATAAAGTAAAGCCTGGTCACAACGTAAGGCAGAGAAGCATAAAGTAAAGCCTGGTCACAACCTAAGGCAGAGAAGCATAAAGTAAAGCCTGGTCACAACGTAAGGCAGAGAAGCATAAAGAAAAGCCTGGTCACAACGTAAGGCAGAGAAGCATAAAGCAAAGCCTGGTCACAACATAAAAATGTAAATAAAATAAAAGTGCACACATGATCAGTCACACACACACACACACACACACACACGTGCGCGCTGTGCTAGCAGATAACAGACTCTCACATACCTTAAATGCTTTGTGCAGTAGGTGAACATTAATCATTTTCCAGATGCAGCAAAAGAACAAAAGATCTCTTATAATCTCTCCATCTGTTTCATCTCACAGTCCAACATGGAGACGCAAATCAAATAAAGCATAAATAACATAACGTAGTAGTCCAAAAACACCATATAAATAATATCACCTTACTGGTCCATGTCTACAGTACTACGCATGTACACACTAGTGGCCCCTAGTGGACACATTTAGAATAACTAGAGCCTGTGTGTAGTTAGAGGTCAGCAGTTGAACTGAAAGCTTAGTTTTGAGTGATGCAACCACTCCAAGGAACAGCAATGTCCGTGTTCACCTATGTGTGTGTTCATGAGCAGAGCACCAGTATGACTGACTACCAGTAGGGGCGCTGTTGTGCCAGAAACAGAGAGATGGTATTAGTGCTGCACTGCTAATGAGAGAGAGGAGAGGAGGGGGGAGAGGAGAGGAGAGTTGCGCCACTCAGTTCACACAGGTGTGATTTTTCTGAGTAGAACAGTGGTTTTCAACCAGTGGTCCGGGGACCACCAGTGGACCCTTACGGGTCCCCAGCTAAATGATGGACAGTTGGTGGTAACCAAATTAACTCTTGTTAGATCTTTAACTCTTTTTTTTATATATATATATATTTTTTTTATCCCACGATTTTGTAAACCATTTTTCACCCCTGTGTCAATCATCTAATGTGATCCTGGGCTCTACACACCCTCCACCAACCTAGTCCCCATATATGGGGGACAAGGGGAGAGCAACGGACTTGAACTCATGCTTCCTTCATGCCTGAGTAGATCTTTTAACTCTGTAAAATGAAACCAAATGGACCCGTTTCATTTTACACTCTCAAGAGTTATATTATTGTTAAACATCATGCATTACTCAAGTTAATTTACAAGAAGTCTATATACAGAATTAGAGAATGTAGGAGGATTTGTTATTTGGATAAACATTTTGCCTGTTATCTCTCCTTATGGAACCAACGTCAATACAGCACGGAAATGTGGACACATTCTTTAGTTTTAGGTCTGAGAGGATAAATCATGTCATCAGATGGTGGTTCCGTGGCTCAAATACAGAGTAAATAATGAGCCTTGATATGAAAAGGGTTGAAAAAACCACCGGAGAAGAAGTCCTCAGAGGATGTTTCAGATTTTAAAGTCCTGTAAGACTTGAGTAGCTGTGATGAATCTCTAAGGAAAATCCACAAAGTATGTCATGACAACAAAGCATTCATTTCTGTGATTGCTGCATTTTGAAACCAACCCAATATTGGCAGAAGGAAATCATTGCCGAGTCTAACTTGCAACATACCTGAAAACTGCCCATATAAATTGCGTGCCAACGCTTTAACCCATTTTGAGCGGGAACCCCTTTTGGTGTTGTAAAGCATTATGTTATACTTTAGCTATTGAAAAATAGCAGATCTAGTATCTACAAGCTCATGTGCCGCGCTAAGAGATTGTAGGTCTGCTATGAAAAATCCTGAAAATGTGTCCCAAATGTTTGAATATATTCTTCTCAATCTCAAATCTTTGCTTCTGGGAGGGTCCTTGGAACAACATATTTTCAGATGGGGGTCGGCGGCCAAATATGTAAATGTTTGCGAACCCCTGACATTAGAAACATGAGGTTTTTCAGAAAACTGTCAGAAGACATTTTGAAGAATGGTTCTCAGGTCAGAACGTTTTAAAGCAGGTGCGCGCAGCGGGCTTGTTGCAGCCCCGTTGAGGCACCCCAAAGCGAGGTGCCGACCTGGTGGAGCTGCCAACCAACCAGGCAGGCCGAGCTGAATACCAACAGGCACAGAATAGTAAATTATCTGATATACAGTATCGGTTAAAATAATAAAAATATGCTTCACAAACAATTGAACAAAAATACTTGACTTGGAAACCTAGGATTCAGTCGTCATGGGAAAGTTGATATGCTACTTTTTTCGTCTTTAGTCTTGGGATTTGCAGAAATGTCCAGCGCCAGCTAGGGAGGCACCGAGGGGGTTTTCCAAATCACCCAAATCACTGAACACACAAAAATGTAAACACGGCTTGCGATAGGCGATTTTCGCTACAAGTTATAGAAGTTGTTAAAATAAGCTTCGGACATTATTTCATGAGTGCGGATATATATACTGCACAGTGCGGACAAGCGCTGCCGTGCTAAGGTCTGTTCCAAATTAATTGCAGGTTGATGCAATAAATAAATGCATTCAACAATTAAATGTTTGAAAATGTTCAAACTATTTGGGACCATTATAATCAAGACGCCAAAAATCGTGATGTAATGCTAAAATAATTATTAAATGAATTTGAATTAAAGTTATGAAGACTTTCCCCCGCCAAAGCACTGACTGAGCTTAGGGGGAGTAACATATAGGCTGCTATGACATCATAGCACTGGGACAGGTTAATCCATTTAGACCATTTTAAATAATGTCTTCTAAATCATGACAGTTTTTCTGAAATAACCTCATGTTTCTATGATTGATGATTTTAAAGATTTGCACCACATTTTCACGATTTTTCAAAAAAATAGCAGACCTACAAGCTCGTAGCACGGCACTCGGTGCCGCGCTATGAGCTTGTAGATCTGCTATTTTTCCAACAGCTAAAGCATAACATAATGCTTTAAAGAAAAAAAACCCACCAAAAGGTGGTTCCCGTTCAGAACGGGTTAATAGCTCCAAATAGCGGAGTAATAGAGAACATATAAAGACCAGATCAAAAGGTCCGTCAGGTTATTCATATTCAGTGTGACGTCAAGCAATCATCTAAACTTTGGCAGGAGGAGACGGTTGTTGGCACGAGGAATGATTTATAGACCGAATGCAGTTCGGGGGAGAGAATCTGAGAGACATGACAAATATGACAGGAGTAGAACTCCTTGCCAGAGCCTTTAACGGTGCTCTGTTGAGAAATCTCCTCAAGATATTTAGCCTCCGAGAGAGAGAGAGAGAGAGAGAGAGAGAGAGAGATAGAGAGAGAGAGAGCCGAAAGATAATCTGTTCACAATTTACTGTGCTGCATCTGCCCAGCTAAATAAACCCTGAGTGCTATTTTAAGTTTATATAGAAATAGTGCATTGCGGTTGTTGTGTAGGCTACGCCCGCCTCTGCCAACCAAGTCATCTACTTCTAATAAATAAACCAGCTATAGTCGTCTAACTAAGTTATACCCACCCGCCTCCGCCAACCTGGGGAGAGCAACGGACTTGAACTCAGTGAACTACAGTGCAGTCAGAGGAGGTGTCACTACAAATTTGGTTACGTCAGTTTCCCGCCCCTCTAGATCAGAAAGCATGCTGGCTGGGCCAGGCTACCCGCCCCTCTAGACCAGAAAGCACGCTGGCTGGGCCAGGCTACCCGCCCCTCTAGACCAGAAAGCACGCTGGCTGGGCCAGGCTACCCGCCCCTCTAGACCAGAAAGCACGCTGGCTGGGCCAGGCTACCCGCCCCTCTAGACCAGAAAGCACGCTGGCTGGGCCAGGCTACCTGCCCCTCTAGACCAGAAAGCACGCTGGCTGGGCCAGGCTACCCGCCCCTCTAGACCAGAAAGCACGCTGGCTGGGCCAGGCTACCCGCCCCTCTAGACCAGAAAGCACGCTGGCTGCATGGGCCAGGCTGTATAATTGAACACAAGCTTATCTCAAAAACGTCTGTCTGGATTATCGCCATGGCATTTCCTGCGTACCTTAACGAAGCCCTCAGCATGAGGCCCTATACAGATTGTGGCGACCTTGTCACGCATGGCTGCTCCTTTCTCACCAAACATCCAAATCCAATGTTCAGTTGCATCACAGACTCCAGGTCAGTTGCGTCACATACTCCAGGGGCTGCTATAGCAGGGTCCTGTTATCATTTTCATTTCCAGTGCATGGTTTAGTTAGTTTCAAACATCTGGGATGTGTTCGGGGGGAAAAAAGCGTTCTCTTTCTTTGTGCAGAAAAAAACGGTGTGTGCAAAGTGCTTTAAAATGGTAAAAAAAAAAGCGCAAAGGCATGCCATGTTGGTGGATGTGGGTTTCTCACAGCGTGCTGTAACTACGTGACTAATGGACAACCAGCCCCTGCTGGTTACCCACAGTGGAAATGCGTCACTTAACACATTTAGGCCTGACGTCGACATAAAAACAACGTTCGCTCTGAAAGAATATATATTCAAACTAAAGATATATATACCTTCAAGAGTGCCGCGCTATGATCGCTATGAGCTTGCCTTGTAGATCTGCTATTTTTCAATAGCTAAAGTATAACATAATGCTTACATTACACCAAAAGGGGTTCCCGCCCGGAATGAGTTAAAATATGTTGAAAAAAGGAATGTTTTGGGGTTTCATATATATACAGCTTAGCATGTGGAGTCGGACATGTTTGGCGTGCGCCCTAATGCACTGACAGAGCTGTTGACAGGACCGGAGAACGTCTGCCAGACATTCCACTAGCGTTTCTGATTATCGCGATGGGATGTCTGAAATGATTTCAAGCGGGCCCTAAAGGAGGGCTCCGCTCCGGTTCTGAATAAAATGGAAAGGGAGCTGGGGACAATGCATTCACTGAGGCTCTAACAGGAGCACAAATTGTTCCCATAAATCCACGGGACATGTTGTCACACACACGCACGCACACACACACACACACACAGTCAAAGAATGTCAGCCATATTGTAATGCTTTGACTTACCGAGTGAGAAAGACGTGACGAGGGTGAAACTAAAAGCATTCCTTGACAAAACGTGTGCTGAATATAACAGGATTAAATAAAATATTTGACTGGAAATGTTTTAAAAGTGCTTGGGTGGCTGGCACAAAGGGGTAATTAAAGTTCCCCTAATCACACCACTGCACAGTTTAGGGGTTAGATTTTAACTTAACTCACTCAAAAGAGAAATGGGATGTAAAAATGGAAGCGCTCGTTTATCAGTAAAGCAACCTCTTGCTGAGCTCCTGCATTATGTGCACATTCAAAACAGGTGGTACGCCTGGGCTGTTGAGTGATAGTCAACGAGCACTTCTAAACTCCAGCACTTAGGAAAAAAATCATCTGCAAGGAATTTCTTGATAGGAAGTAGCTCATAAAATGAATGTCTACGGTGGAGTTTTATGAAACAAACACTTTACAGATTGAAAGAGGATAATTCAAGCTTTCCCTACACCTGCAATGTTGCCGATTCTTCCCGATCCGATATTTCATATTTAAATTAGAACACGTTTATGCCATCATAACACAATAGTACAATATCCCAAATCACAGACAATTTATGGATATCATGGATATAATATTGATACTAGGGAATGTCCTGATCACGTTTTTTAGGCTCCTGAAAAATCGAAAAAAATGCGGCACGAATCTTTGAATATATATTCTTTCAGCGCAAACGTTTTTTTAATTTTGAAGTCAGGCCTAAATGGGTTCAAAGTAATGGGTTCAACTTCAAATGGGTTCAAAATGGGTTCAAAGTAAACAAAGGTTCAAAGTAAACGACAACAAACAAAACTAAATGACCGGTATTTTGATTATAGTCTATAGAACATGTCCCAAGTAGTTTAGTCTGCGTCTCCCAGCCAGGCTAATATTATTAGAAGCTGCTGGGAGAGATCTCCCAGCATGCCCCAGCGGGGGGAGGGGGGGGGGGGGGTTCTGTGTCTTATTATCACTTAATTTACTGTTGGGACGGGATGTGTTGTTGTGGGGATTTATGTGTGACAATAACTGTCCTCTGGTTTATGTTCATTAGGTGTGTGTGTGTGTGTGTGTGTGTGTGTGTGTGTGTGTGTGTGTGTGTGTGTGTGTGTGTGTGTCTGGGAGTTCCTCCGTGATGGATAACGATGTTTACAGAAAGCATCCGCTCTCATTTGTCCACTTGAAGTCGTTCCAGTCGGTGTTCGTTTCATTGACTAAAAACTACGACAAAAAAAAAGTCCATCGACTACCTTTTTGTCACGGACGAAAACTAGGCTACGATGACTAAAAGTCTAAAACTAAAAAACTTTTAGAGATGTCCCCGATACTGTATATCGGTATCGGAAAAGTATTGGATGGGCCTTTGTTTATTTGGATCGGGAGTCGAACCCGCGGCACACTGCCAGACTGGATTACCACCAGCCATGGTGCCTGGACCATGGCTTTGTTTTTCTCTTTCATGCTTAAATGTTATTCCTGTGATGTTGACATGATCTCTCAATATTGTGTTAACTTGCTTGTCCTGTTTTGCTTCTGATTTGATTTGATTTGAAAGACCAATTTCTTCAACCAATAAAAACTAAAGACTACATTAACGGTCGTAGTGACTACAGGAGAAGTGATCCAGTGGAACTAAGACAATAGTCTCCTGGAAGTCCCCATAGGTTCCATGTTACTGATGTTAGACCCAGAAATGGTGATTAATGTAAACTTTTATGATAGAAATGTTATCTATACTACTGCTTAATTTCAAAATTCTTAGGTGCGGAGCTCGGGTGCGTGCACGCACACGTGCACGCACATGCACGCTAAAACTGCAACGGCCAGCCCACCCATCAGAACACAATAGTAGGCATATAATAAAACGTTTTTATGTCTTTAAATGTTCTGATGAATTGAAAATGGAGGACCCTGAAGTAACAAGTCTTAAGCTTTTTTCTGGTTTTATACTCGTAGCAGTCAGATGTCGTATTGGTCACCCGTGTATGCTACGTTCGTTTGAACTGTACCCATTCTATACAAGCTGAATAAACTGTCCAATCAGTCGACAATCAATCAATAACATTAGCAGCAGCAGTTTACACAGCTGGGGCCCGCCGGCTCACAGTCACAACACAAAACACAACTACAGTAGGCATTTGCAGTTCAGTTGGCACAGCGGCTCAACGATATTAGATACTGTATAAAAGACAGTATTAAGTTAGGGTGGTCCATCATCAGAAGTGAACAGTACGCAATGCTAAATACCTGCATGTGCGTTGGTGTTGTCCTTATCCAAGTTCCTCCTCCTCCGAACACCTCCTCCTCCTCCGACCACCTCCTCCTCCTGTAGCTGTACTGAGTCCTTAGTGAGAGTCCACACATGTGAGTCCAACTTGTCAATAAAGTCTGCAGTTCCACATTTACAGCAATATACAACACACCTCAATCAAGAAGAACACATAATAAAGAATATATGTACCGTGTGCGCCTTTGAACCATGTGCAGATGAACTATAATTGTCTCTCTCTCTCCGACGTTCCCAAAACATCCAACATCTCTCCAGGAACTCAGTTCAACCTGAGACCTCTGACCCTTACTGACAGCCAGGTGACGTCATGTGGATGACGTGACACTCTGATCATGATGCACCCTTCCAAAGAGTGCATTTTTACCTTGTGATATAACCTTTTAACATATTTATTGCCATTTGTAATTCTATTTATTCAGGAAATGAACCCAAAATATGCATGAACATACATAGCCTAAGCAAAACCATACAATAGTATTCATATTTATAGCTGAAAACCCTGTCTCTCAATCGTTCTGGGACAGTTACACTACTTAATTCTGTAGGCTAGGCCTACTAGTCTTTTTTTTTAATTTCGGGCCCACCAAAGCAAGCGTTATGATATTCGATTCTGAGCCATGTTGTAAAGCCGGGTGTCTTTGCGAGATTTGGCAATGCGCAGTCAGTTCTGTTCATAAGAACTCACCATAATAGTTATTAGATCGAAAAGACTTGACAGGATCATGGCTTTGTTTTTCTCTTTCTTGCTTAAATGTTATTCCTGTGATGTTGACATGATCTCTCAATATTGTGTTAACTTGCTTGTCCTGTTTTGCTTCTGATCTGATTTGATTTGAAAGACCAACTTATTCAACCAATAAAAGCTAAAAATGTTATAGAGCGACTAGAGGAGAAGTGATCCAGTGGAACTAATGAAGACAATAGTCTCCTGGAAGTCCCCATAAGTTCCATGTTACTACCCAGAAATGGTGATTAATGTAAACTTTTGATAGAAATGTTATCTATACTACTATGTGATTAATTTCTAAATTCTTTCTAAATTCGCTCGGGTGCGTGCACGTGCGCATGCACGAGGAAAATTCGCCAGCCCACCCATCAGAGTAGGCATATTTTGTATGTCTTTAAATGTTCTGATGAATTGAAAATGGAGGACCCTGAACTTAAGTAACAAGTCTTAAGCTTTTTTCTGGTTTTATACTCGTAGCAGTCAGATGTTGTATTGGTCACCCGTGTATGCTACGTTCGTTTGAACTGTACACATTCTACAAGCTGAATAAAAATGTCCAATCAGTCGACAATCAATCAATCAATAACATTTGCAGCAGCAGTTTACACAGCTGGGGCCCGCCGGCTCACAACACAACACAACACACAACTACAGTAGGCATTTGCAGTTCAGTTGGCACAGCGGCTCAACGTTATATTAGATACTGTATAAAAGACAGTATTAAGTTAGGGTGGTCCATCATCAGAAGTACAGTACAGTACGCAATGCTAAATACCTGCATGCGCGTTGGTGTTGTCCATATCCAAGTTCCTCCTCCGACCACCTCCGAACACCTCCTCCCCATCCTCCTCCTCTTCCTCCTCTTCCTCTTCCTCCGACCACCTCGTCCACATAGATAGATAGATAGATTTATTTATTTTTGTGTCATGCACCAAAGGCGCCCAGCCCACATGGACTTATACAGGACACGGCCATAACATTGCTTCAATATTGCATTGTGTACAATAAACAGATTTGTTTTGTTGATATTCCATTATTTTTTTCCTTTGCCTTGTGGCATGGCCTCCCTGACCTGCCATATTATTCATTCACATACGCAGCGAATTTACTTAGTAATAAGTCGTATTTTCTACCTTTTTTGTGCCAAGTTTGAGCCACAGGTTTTCACCGCACCATACCACGCCGGCGCATCCGAACACCTCCTCCTCCGATGACAACTCAATAATGCTACTATGTGTACAGGTTCATTGGAATGTCCGGACCTGCGGACCACGCATCATACAGATGTCATATTTTGGTTTTATTTAGGGTGATACTCCTCTTGACAGCCACCAAGACACCGTGAAAACTACAATAAAGAAACAAAGACATTTTGTTCAGGTTTTTGAGTCCATACACAAGGAAGCAGAGTCCTATAGTTAGTGAGAGTCCACACACATGTGAGTGTGAGTCCAACTAATTGTCAATAAAGTCTGCAGTTCCACATTTACAGCAATATACAACACACCTCAATCAAAAAGAACACATAATAAAGAATATTGTGTACCGTGTGCGCCTTTGAACCATGTGCAGATTAACTATAATTGTCTCGCTCTCTCAATGACGTTACCAAAACATCTAACTTCTCTCCAGGAACTCAACCTCTGACCCTTACCGACAGGTGACGTCATGTGAATGACGTGACACTCTGATCATGCGAGGGTGCATTTTTACCTTGTGATATAACCTTTTAACATATTTATTGCCATTTGTAATTATATTTATTCATTATGAAATAAACCCAAAATATGCATAAACATACATAAGCAAAACCATACAATATTATTTATATTTATAGCTGAAAACGCTACTATAGTCTTTTTTTTAATTTCGGGCCCACCAAAGCAAGCGTTTATGATATTCGATTCTGAGCCATGTTGTAAAGCCGGGTGTATCTTTGCGAGATTTGGCAATGCAGTCAGTTCTGTTCATAAGAACTCACCATAATATAGTTATTAGATCGAAAAGACTTGACAGGATGTTGTTGATGAAGTTTCACGTTTCCAGTTTATATAAGGGGGAAAAAGCGTTACAAGAATAGGGCACAAATAAATGAATGAATCGTAGTATCACTGCATAAGAGGTTTCTCTCGGCTATAGTCTGCTGCTTAGCTCGTATCTCGACACACGTGGGTAACAACCGTAACAACAAACCTAAAACTGAAGAGCGGCTCCTAGACCGGATATCCGGCGCTAGCATAAAGGCATTATGGGAAATAATAGTTCCAGCAAAACCCCATAAATGAATATGGCAACAGAAAACAGCTATCCTAAATCAATTCAATCCTTTTAACTCCCAACTGGTTATTTTTAAACTGTAAATAATAATAATAATATGAAATAAACAGCTTTTATAAACATTATGAAATGAAATGTGAAATATGAATAACTATATTCCAAATAGTTATATAACACACCATGGCATGTTGTATTGGCTCAAGTGACAGTTGCTCCGGCTGAAATTAAGCACTATAGGCCTAATGGATGAAATTCAGCTTGTTTGCTGAAAGTTTCACATTGAGCATTTTTTGTACGAAGCATAATATGTGACCATTAAAACACTTATACCGCCATTGGCCGAGATCTACGTCAATTAAAGCTCATATATTTAATAGCATCCTATACAAGGCAAAATGAATCAAAATGTCATCATGCTTTAAGTAGACGTGTCAAACTAGAGGCTTTTCATGATTCTGAATCCATTCCAAGCACTAGTTTTGCACACAAAAAAAACACTCCTTGGGCTAAAAAACGTTTTTAGCCCAATTTACAGTAGACTACAGTACAAGTAATGTTCTGCTTGGTTATGTGCGGGTGTCACTCTCCGAAAGCAGCCGATCTACAAGCCCACAACGTGTCGCAGTTGTAAAAGCTTGTATATCTACTATCTAGGCACCGAGTGACTGACTGACATGCATTTGAATTAATCGTGGCAGAAGTACAGTATACCTTACTTTACAGCAGGGAGAATATGCTATACAATGTAAACATTGGGATAAATAAATAAATAAATCCATACGTTTTCAATCCCTCCCTCCTCTGTCCGTTTATGAAAAACGATATGCGCACGCTGCTCTGGAGTTGACCCGGCCTGTTGTTGGCCAACGCCCCGTCAGATTCCTGGTGAGAGAGAGTCGGAGTCGGAGAGGTCACGTACGGGCCCAAATGGACCATGTCATCACTCACATGTCCACCGGACTCAATTAATGCTCGAGGGGTCCAATGGAGTACCGACCCGTGCAACGTGGAGCGAGAGAAAGGATTCAGTCTCTCTACGTCTCACACCAATTATTTATTTCATAGCAGAACAATCTCCCCTATATATATATATCCCATTCTGAACGGGAACACCTTTTGGTGTTTTAACTAAGCAAGTAAGCATTATGTTATACTTTAGCTATTGAAAAATAGCAGATCTACAAGCTCATAGCGCGCCACCGAGTGGCGCGCTACGAGCTTGTAGGTCTGATATTTTAGAAAAATGATAAAAATGCGGCACAAATCTTTGAATATATATTCTTTCAGAGCGAACGTTTTAATTTTTTTTCGACGTCAGGCCTAAATGGGATATATATATATGCCCCCCGGATACATTGTTATTATAATATTCCATAGAATGCGGCCCCGTGTTCCAGCCTGCACTAGTCTAGTATAGTGGATTCCAGAACATGTGTTGATTGCATCTGTTCTCCCTCCAGACTTGCCAACAACTATCAATTCCATCTCGCCAGCTGTATCCATGTGCCAGTGATGATTTCAACGACTGATACTATGACAAAAAAAATGGTCGTCGGCTACCTTTTCCCACTGATGGAAACTAAATGAAAACTGAGCTACGATGACTAAATATATTGTCAATTTCGTCAAATAATTCTAAATAGGGCTTGAAGGACCACTTCACCACTTTTCAACCTATCTTCATATAATAGGTCCTCACTAATAATCATGAAAAAATGGCACGATTTCTTTTCTACTCTAGTCTGTGTCTCATAGGAGGGCTGTGGGGCAGTTTAGAAACCGTCTTCCAGTGACATCATCATTAGGGAGATTTATTTTTAAACAAGATTATTTTTTACAAAAATGTTTAGATTTTCATTATCGTGAGAATGATGGCTTCCATTTTCGCATTGCAACTTTTCAGGACTAGAAAGCCTGCAGTTTCTATTAGCTTGTATTCCCCACCGGTAATTCAAAATGTGTTTTTGTAAGTTTGGGTCACAGCTTTATAGGGAGATGCCAAATTTCTCTTTTCGGTTGTGTGTTGAAAAAGATGTTTGGGGGGGAAACCTCTGATGCCATTCCAAAGCCAATTTAGTTTTAGGCTAAAACCCAAGGATTTGTAAAACCACACAAACGCTCAGAGTCGGTGGTTGGTAAATAAGACGGCCGCGCCCACAGCGAGGCCTGGAGGCTCGTGATGTGCGCCCGAGAAAGAGAGCTACCAAGTGGGCAAACAAGCGGCCACATCGTGCTCGTCCAACTTGTTAACTCATTCTGGGTGTTTTAAAGCATTATGTTATACTTTAGCTGTTGAAAAATAGCAGATCTACGAGCTTGTAGATCTGCTATTTTTGAAAGATCTTGAAAATGTGGCACAAATCTCTGAATATACTGTATATTGTTTCAGAAGAGTGAACGTTTTCAGCTCAAATCTTTGCTTCTGGGGCGGTCCCTGGAACAACATATTTTCAGATGAGGGCCGGTCGGTGGGCCAATTACATATAATTTTCCCGGGTCCTTGACATGAATAGTTTGAAATCCACTGATAATGGAAACATAAGGTTTTTCAGAAAACTACATTTTTGTAGAATCTGGTCTCAGTCCAAAATGGGTTCAAAGGTTTCCGAACGAACCGGGGAAAAAAACGATAACCCGCCGCGCATTCTGGCCAATCACAGCAATTAGGGAGGGGTCTTTGAGGACGACTGGCTTGGATATATGGAATACATGCCTTTGAGCTGATTCAGTGGAGCAGCATGCGGGCTACCACAGCACCATGGGGTTGGCGTGTGCATGTGCGGGCGGCGGGGCGCGTGTGTGTGTGTTGTTTTGTTCCATCATACGTATACATTTTCAGAATGAAAAACAATGTAAAAAGGCCTTTCAGGTCAGGTTTAGGCAGTAATATTAGGATTAGTATTTAGGTGTAATCTACGCCAAAGTTCTGGCGTCACTCGCTCGTCCCCTCGATTCCCCTGGTAATTTCTCTATGGAGAATAACATGCTGGGCTCATCTTAAAATCGTTTCATATAAGCGTAGTGGTCCGTTATTGTCAGGGACAGGGAGGTGTCTCTGTATCGTTTGCTACAGTCAGTCACTATGATAGTCTGTTTCTAGAGGAAATGTAATTAATTCAGTAGCAGTAACAATAGAGCGTTGCAGTCCTGCCCCCTTTCATGACGACAGGCCCATGAGGTGATGAATCCCAATTCATTTTTTCCATAGACATTTCAAAACGTATTTATTTAAAGACCTTTTAAGTGTCGTACGAAGCCAACTCTTGTCGTGACAAATCTTGACAACACACACAATATTTTGGACCAAACAAATAATTACAAAGAAGAAAAACAACAAAAAAAGTGTTGTAACCTGCCGTTTTTTTCTACTTTCTAATTCTTTGTTTGGCCCGAAATGTTTTGTTTGTTGTCATGATTTGTCACGACAAGACAAGAGTTGTCTTTGTCCGCGGCGTAATGTCTTTAAATAAATACTTTCTGAAAAGTCTATGAGGAAAATGAAGGGGGATTTATTTTCCGGGTCTCTCGAGGGGGCGGGACTGCGATGCTCTATACTCTAGGACAAAGAAGGACATAAAAAACTGTCAGTAACACATACCTACACAACAACAAAACATAGAATAGGCTAGTTATTGATCAATTAAATTGGCTATTGAAGACAATACCCCTATATACCCACCACACACACTAGCTCTATCATCTCAGTGGCCTTGTGGTTAGTTAGAGTGTCCGCCCTGAGACTGGGAGGTCGGGGTTCAATCCCCGGCCGGGTCATACCAAAGACTCTAAAAATGGGATTATATTGGGAACCATGCAGTGCCTCCCTGCTTGACACTCAGCATCAACGGTCGGTTGGATTGAAGTCCCTGCGACATACTAGCGGCGTCTACTTGTACATCAAGCTGCCTCACGCTACAGAAACAGGAGATAGGCTCCTGCCCCTATGGGCCTCATGGCTCGGCAAGGCCACTTACCACACACACTAACGGTTAGTGTGACTAACCCATGCCCTATAGCGTTCTCTCAGTCAGTTGATTCTTCATATCCATATGAGTGAAGTGGCCTGGATGACAAACACAGTGATTATGTGAGGCAATCTAAAATCCCCCCTATGGGGATTTACAGTTGCATATAAAAAGTACATGACCCCATGGATTTGAGCCCTCTATGGATGTTGACGTCAGACTTCGATGCTCTATAGACGTCCAATTAGCTTAACCTTCTTACACTCCTCCCTCCCTCGCTCTTCTCTCTCTTCTCTCCAGTTCCCAGGGCTGTCATTACCTGTACAACACATTGTAAGACATTACTGTGTGGTAATGGGCCAATTCCAGGTGTCATTCTACACCCTGTGTGTGTGTGCGTGTGTGTGCATGTGTATGCGCGTGTGTGCATGCACGCATTCCTGAGGGTCATGAGACAAGTGTGTGTGTGTGTGCGTGCGTGCGTGTGCGCGTCTATGCAATCTCAGGCGTGAGAAAGCAGGCAGTGGTTTTGGAACAAGCATATAATGATTTGATGTTTGTGTGTGAAAATAATATGCTTTACAACTAACATGAAAAACAACAATATGAGAGCGATCGTTAGATATGAATCGTTCATATCTGTGTTGCTTACAGTTATAGTAGATTTTGGAGAAATAATGTCTTGGTATTTAAAGTTATTATTATTATTATTATTTTGACATTCAGGTTGTTATGGGTCATTTATCCTTCGCTGCGTGCCAGAGTGTCCTACACTGAAAATAGCACATCTTGTACATCACCTATTTTCAGCTTTAGATTTAGGGTTCTAAAGGGGGGGGGGGGGAAACTGTAAAAATAGTATTGTAATAGAGGCATGTGTGTGTGTGTGTGTGTGTGTGTGTGTGTGTGTGTGTGTGTGCGCATGCGAGCGCGCAGTGTTTGTGTTTATGCGCGTGCGTGCGTGTGTGCGTCCATGTGTCACTTCGGTGGAATCCAACACCTGGGCAGTGTTACGTGTTCCTCTGTCAGGCTTAACCTGAGGTGATGAGAAAGTTCCCACAGCCCTGCCTCCACACACACACACACACACACACACACACACACACACACACACACACACACACACACACACACACACACACACACACACACACACACACACACACACACACACACACACACACACACACACACACACACACACACACACACACACACACACACACACACACACACACACACAACAATGGCACCACTCACTTCGGTACAAAACAAAACATCTGAGCCACGTCTGGCGTCTTTGTGTCTCTATTCGGTGCAAAAGGAAGGAGTAATACGTATTCCTGTCTTTTTGACTCCGTTATTGAGAAGTATGTGGGGCTGAAACTATACCGACCATCTGGGTATTATAGGGGCGGCGGTGGCTCAGTGGGTAGAGTGGCCCGGATGGGAACCCCGCCAAGGTTCCCACTAGTTCGATCCCTATAGTGGGGTCCCTCAGAGTTTAGTGTCGAAGTGCACCTCTTGAGCAAGACACTGAACCCCTAATTGCTCCCGATGTGCTGGTTGGAGCCTTGCTCTTAAAACAAACAAAAGAAATCGACACTAATTAATCACTAAATAATGGGCCACTTAAAGGACTATTTTTACTTCATTGTACAACAGCGTTGCACGGAAACAGCCGACCTACAAGCTCACAATGCGTCGCGGCACGACGTTTGACTAAAATGGATTGGTTTTTAATAGTCGCTTAAATTAATTAGTTTCATTCTAAACTAATTCGAAACTTGAGAGATGAGAGGGGGGGGGGAGTCTGGAGTGACTCACTTAGAAGACGTTTCCTCTCCACTTAACACAGGGGTTCTCAAAGTGTGGTCCGGGGACCCCCCCAGGGGTCCCTGAGGGAGTTCCTGGGGGTCGTCCCCCCACCACTATACCACCTAAAGGATAGTTATAGGAACCAAATGGACCCTCATGGGTCAGTAACTCAAGAGAATGTACAAATGGACAACCTGAGGAAAACAACACACACACAAGGTAGAACAGAAGCATGAGAGAATATGACCTGGTGTGTGTGTGTGTGTGTGTGTGTGTGTGTGTGTGTGTGCGTGTGCGCGTAGGTGTGAGAAGAATGCCGCAGCCACGAGCAGGTAGGTAACACGAGCACCATGTGAATTCTACAGGGACAGGATCTGACACACACACACACACACACACACACACACACACACAGGATCTGAGCTCACAAATACCCTGAGTCATTACATAGTGGCTACAGACGGCTCACATTCCCTCACACGCACGCACACGCACACACACACACACACACACACACACACACACACACACACGGTGGGCTACACACACACACACACACACACACACACACACACACACACCAAAACAACAACTTGAGACACAGTACAGTATATAAAACCCACATGCACTCTGACGTGACACACACACATGCACATACATACATACATACACACACACACAGAGTCAACCACACGCAACTTGATACATATACAGATATGGAATGCTACCCATATCTGTATGCTAACGCAATACATTGATATGATACACAAACATGGAATTGCCGCTACGCACACTAAAGCCCTCAACACACACACACACACACACACACACACACACACACACACACGCACACACACACACACACACACACACACACACACACACACACACACAGAGCCCGGAATTCCTTCTCACAGAGATTATGTGGCCTGAGACACGCTTTGACTAGATGGAGAGAACAGATAAGACAGTGAGTCAAAAGTGTGACTGTCTGCCGGACGGCCGTCTTCACCGAGCACGCACGCACGCACACACACACACACACACACGCACGAACCCACACACACACGCACCCACACACGCACGCACCCACGCACGCACGCTAAAGGGAAATGCACAAGGATACAAACATTACGGGTAAATTGCAGTTATGTTACAATCACAAACATGGCACATCATGTCTGTCTTGGAATCATGATACAACAACAAGAATGCCACTCGGCAGTGTCTCTGATGGGTTGTTATACTCTCAGAGTTACAGACCCATAACATAAAGGGTCCCTCACCCCCCCCCCCCCCCCCCCCCCCTCTTTGTGGGCATGTCCCATTGTCTCAGACTGGACCCTCTGTAAAAGGTCCCAAAATCTGCACCCACTAAAATACATTAACGGTCGTAGTTAGAGCAGGCGTGGTTGTCAGATGTTAAAGCAGATACACACAGCATGCACACACACAGCATGCACACACACACACAGCATGCACACACAGCATGCACACACACACACACACACACACACACACACGGATCATAATACAAATTCCCTACAATTGCATTAATTCATTGCAATCCTACCCAGGGGAAAACATCTGTGTCTCCATTTTTTTAGGACACATCACTGTAAAACACACACACACACACACACACACACACACACACAAACACACACCACTGCAAGACACACAGCATGAACGCACGCACGCTGCGACACCATGACTCCATCTCGACGAACCGACCCCATCCGAAACACTAAATCCCTAAATCACAGCCCAGCAGCCCGCCCAAAGAAGACATCTCGATCTCGGGGCCCTTTCTGACTATTCTCCTTAAAAATCCTCCGTCTGAAACCGCAAAGGCTTGAGTTACAATCTTCAAAGTTCTAACGCTCCTCCCAAAACAACAGTCAAACTTTGATTCGCAAATCCAGAGTGACAATTGATCCCAGTCTTTTTCACAGCAGGGAGTTCAAATGGAACCAGATGGAAGCAGTACGTACGTGGCGCTGTGTCAGGTCCAAAACGCAGGGCGTGGGGCGTTATAACAGCCCTCTGGAAAACACAGCGCCGGGCCGGGCCGCACGTCAAAGCCACGACATGTCAATACGTCTCTGACACCCCCCCACCCCCACACACACCCCCCCACACCCCCCCGGGGAGCAATCGTCGTTTCTTGGATGAGAACAATGGTTTCAAGAGGGAGGGGGGGAGGGGGGGGGGCTACAATATCTGGTGGGGTCCTACATGTCAACGTGTACAAGTTTGGACTTTGTATAAAGTGTTTAAAAGGAATTCTAGAGGTACCGGACGTAACACATTTAAAATGAGTCCAACACACTCAATCATATGGACCCTCACAGTGGAGTCAGTACTGCTGTTTGGGGACCCTCACAGTGGAGTCATGTAGTTTAGTCTTTTGGGTACATTTTTATTCGGTTTAAGTAATCTGAAAAGTTTTAGTCGACTAAATAATCATAATGATTTTAGTTGACTAAATCTATACAGTTGATTTCGTTGACAGGCCTTGATGGCGTCGTAATGGCAGACTTTTCACTTGGCCGTGTGCTTTCAGACTGAGAGCAACCAAACGTAAAATGACTCGACAAGCACCCGATGGCCTCGACTCGCTGCCCGTCAGAAGCACCCGATGGCCTCGACGCGCTGCCCGTCAAAAGCACCCGATGGCCTCGACGCGCTGCCCGTCAAAAGCACCCGATGGCCTCGACGCGCTGCCCGTCAAAAGCACCCGATGGCCTCGACGCGCTGCCCGTCAAAAGCACCCGATGGCCTCGACGCGCTGCCCGTCAAAAGCACCCGATGGCCTCGACGGCGCGCTGCCCGTCAAAAGCACCCGATGGCCTCGACGTGCTGCCCGTCAAAAGCACCCGATGGCCTCGACGTGCTGCCCGTCAAAAGCACCCGATGGCCTCGACGTGCTGCCCGTCAAAAGCACCCGATGGCCTCGACGCGCTGCCCGTCAAAAGCACCCGATGGCCTCGACGGCGCGCTGCCCGTCAAAAGCACCCGATGGCCTCGACGTGCTGCCCGTCAAAAGCACCCGATGGCCTCGACGTGCTGCCCGTCAAAAGCACCCGATGGCCTCGACGCGCTGCCCGTCAGAAGCACCCGATGGCCTCGACGCGCTGCCCGTCAAAAGCACCCGATGGCCTCGACGCGCTGCCCGTCAAAAGCACCCGATGGCCTCGACGGCGCGCTGCCCGTCAAAAGCACCCGATGGCCTCGACGCGCTGCCCGTCAAAAGCACCCGATGGCCTCGACGTGCTGCCCGTCAAAAGCACCCGATGGCCTCGACGCGCTGCCCGTCAGAAGCACCCGATGGCCTCGACGCGCTGCCCGTCAAAAGCACCCGATGGCCTCGACGCGCTGCCCGTCAAAAGCACCCGATGGCCTCGACGCGCTGCCCGTCAAAAGCACCCGATGGCCTCGACGGCGCGCTGCCCGTCAAAAGCACCCGATGGCCTCGACGCGCTGCCTGTGAACCAACGTTTTGCGGACTGCCATTTGACCATTGAGAGAGAGAGAGAGACACAAAGACCTCCTGCACTCCTCTGAACTCTTGCGGTGGTGCATTGTTGTACTCATGAAAACACATCAGCAAACAATGGCGAGCTCAGGGTAGCACTCCGAATTATAAATTATTTGTTATTGTATTTCTCCATGTGCCTTAAGTTACATCCGGGCCAGGAAGGCTGCACAGCTTGGAATGTTTGTAATGTAACTTAAGGCATGTGTAGAAATAAAAGAACAAATTGACTTCTTCTCATTCCGAGTGTTGAACCTTCGCTGGCTATTGTCTGAGAGAGACAAAGGAACGACAGGACAAGACAGACTACAGGACACGCATTCATCTCTTTTGAAGTCAGTGAAATAATTTATTGGGACAATGACGATTTCATTTCTGTTTTTTTTTCCATACAGTTATATAAGTTAATCTGGTTGTTGCAATTCTTTAGATTCTTATTTTTTTTAGCCCTTTTATAGCAGACGAGAGATCTCTGAATAGTCTATAAAAAAGGCATGACTTGGTTTTCACAGCAGTGGATGCGTGTGTGTGTGTGTGTGCGTGCGTGTGTGTGTGTGTGCATGTGTTCAGTACAATCGTCAGAGTTAAGGGCCTTGCAAACAGGAAGCGAGGAACGCACACGTTGTTGGCTGGATCAACGGCAGGTCTGCTCAAGAGGGGGCGCCACAACGCAAGCGTACAAAGAACAGCTAAACCGAATCCTGGTCTAGTGAGTCGCGGGGGCGTGTGCACGAAACGAGCCCTCTCGCAAAAAAAGTCACGGGACCACGCTCACGTCTAGGGCTCTCTCTCTCGGGCGGAGACGACGTACTTCCGGTCCAAATCCGACCGGAGCGATATGCGGCTGTACGCGGCCGCTATAGAGGCGGGATCAACGCAAGACCGATGAACGTTTTGAAGCGCTAGCCACAGCAGCGCAAATGTAAACACAACCTAAACGAGACTATTATGGAAATATCATCGTTTTCTGCCTGAGAGAGAGAGCCCAGATGCAGGCAGGAGGGAGGAGGAGAACTGGTGAACTCAATACTGCCGCCATCTGGCAGAGTCGGGTTATTGTCGCGCCCCCTCGATCATGAGCAGATCCAGGAGCAGAGCTGTGGTTGAATCCAGACGACGACAACAACGTCTGTGGCGCTAATCAATCGATGCCCGTCCGATTAAAAAGTACCTTTAAACGGATCTCACCCAGAGTTCAGTGAACATTGTGAGCATTTCACTGCGCCGTGCATAGAGATCATATCACTAATGTCACAGTGTCTATGACAACAATGCTGCATCGTTCTCAGGCTGTCACGAAGTCCTGTGTGCGTGTGTGTGTGTGTGTGTGCACGTGTGTGTGTGTGTGTGAGTGTGTCCGTGCGTGTGTGTGCGCGTGCGTGCGTACGCTCTTCTTCTCACACTCCGATATCCTGCTCGCCCCCTGGGGTCACAGGAAATCTTTTGAGAACCAGGAATGGGGTGGAGGAGAGGGAAGAGATACTGGCAGCCCGACACGGAGCTCTCTGCCTGGGCATGTCCTCCCTCTGACGGTGGGTGGGGGTGGAGGGGGGGGTGGAGGGAGCTTCAGAAGCCTAGGGGACTTTCTCATCTTCAAACACCCCCCCCCCCCCCCCCCCCCCCTCCCTTCCCCGTCACAAAAAAAAATACAGTCTCTCATCCACCATCCTCCATTTCTCTCTCTCTCCTATTTTTCTTCTCTCCCACAGGTCTCCTGCCGACGATATCGATGTCGCAGAGTCCCCCCCCCGCCCCCCCCCCCCACACACACACACACAGCGAGAGAGGCCAGGGGGGGTT
>NW_027666187.1:2500-31900 GCF_963924005.1 Protomyctophum bolini
TTGTGGGTGTGGCTTGATTGTTTGTGGGTTTGGCGGGTCTTGTTTGTGGGTGTGGCTTGATTGTGGGTGTGGCTTGTTTGTGGGTGTGGCTTGATTGCGGGTGTGGCTTGTTTGTTGGCGGGTCTTGTTTGTGGGTGTCGCTTGATTGTGGGTGTGGCTTGTTTGTGGGTGTGGCTTGATTGTGGGTGTGGCTTGTTTGTGGGTGTGGCTTGTTTGTGGGTGTGGCTTGTTTGTGGGTGTGGCTTGATTATTTGTGGGTGTGGCTTGATTGTTTGTGGGTGTGGCTTGATTGTTTGTGGGTGTGGCTTGATTGTTTGTGGGTGTGGCTTGATTGTTTGTGGGTGTGTCTTGATTGATTGTGGGTGTGGCTTGTTTGTGGGTGTGGCTTGATTATTTGTGGGTGTGGCTTGTTTGTTTGTGGGTGTGGCTCGGTTGTTTGTGGGTGTGGCTTGTTTGTGGGTGTGGCTTGTTTGTGGGTGTGGCTGTTTGCGGGTGTGGCTTGTTTGTGGGTGTGGCTTGATTGGTTGTGGGTGTGGCTTGATTGTTTGTGGGTGTGGCTTGATTGGTTGTGGGTGTGGCTTTTTGTGGGTGTGGCTTGTTTGTGGGTGTGGCTGTTTGTGGGTGTGGCTTGATTGTTTGTGGGTGTGGCTTGATTGTTTGTGGGAGTGGCTTGATTGTTTGTGGGTGTGGCTTGATTGATTGTGGGTGTGGCTTGATTGTTTGTGGGTGTGGCTTGATTGTTTGTGGGTGTGGCTTGATTGTTTGTGGGTGTGGCTGTTTGTGGGTGTGGCTTGATTGTTGGCGGGTCTTGTTTGTGGGTGTGGCTTGATTGTGGGTGTGGCTTGTTTGTGGGTGTGGCTTGATTGTGGGTGTGGCTTGATTATTTGTGGGTGTGGCTTGATTGTTTGTGGGTGTGGCTTGATTGTTTGTGGGTGTGTCTTGATTGATTGTGGGTGTGGCTTGATTGTTTGTGGGTGTGGCTTGATTGTTTGTGGGTGTGGCTTGATTGTGAATGTGGCTTGATTATTTGTGGGTGTGGCTTGATTGTTTGTGGGTGTGTCTTGATTGATTGTGCGTGTGTCTTGATTGATTGTGGGTGTGGCTTGATTGTTTGTGGGTGTGGCTTGATTGTTTGTGGGAGTGGCTTGATTGTTTGTGGGTGTGGCATGTTTGTTTGTGGGTGTGGCTCGGTTGTTTGTGGGTGTGGCTTGTTTGTGGGTGTGGCTTGTTTGTGGGTGTGGCTGTTTGCGGGTGTGGCTTGTTTGTGGGTGTGGCTTGATTGGTTGTGGGTGTGGCTTGTTTGTTTGTGGGTGTGGCTGTTTGCGGGTGTGGCTTGTTTGTGGGTGTGGCTTGATTGATTGTGGGTGTGGCTTGATTGTTTGTGGGTGTGGCTTTTTGTGGGTGTGGCTTGTTTGTGGGTGTGGCTTGATTGTTTGTGGGCGGGTCTTGTTTGCGGGTGTGGCTTGATTGTTTGTGGGTGTGGCTTGATTGTTTGTGGGTGTGGCTTGATTGCGGGTGTGGCTTGTTTGTTGGCGGGTCTTGTTTGTGGGTGTGGCTTGATTGTGGGTGTGGCTTGATTGTTTGTGGGTGTGTCTTGATTGATTGTGGGTGTGTCTTGATTGATTGTGGGTGTGGCTTGATTGTTTGTGGGTGTGGCTTGATTGTTTGTGGGAGTGGCTTGATTGTTTGTGGGTGTGGCTTGATTGTTTGTGGGTGTGGCTTGTTTGTTTGTGGGTGTGTCTTGATTGATTGTGGGTGTGGCTTGTTTGTGGGTGTGGCTTGATTGTTTGTGGGTGTGTCTTGATTGATTGTGGGTGTGGCTTGTTTGTTTGTGGGTGTGGCTGTTTGCGGGTGTGGCTTGTTTGTGGGTGTGGCTTGATTGATTGTGGGTGTGGCTTGATTGTTTGTGGGTGTGGCTTGATTGTTTGTGGGTGTGGCTTGATTGTTTGTGGGTGTGGCTTGATTATTTGTGGGTGTGGCTTGATTGTTTGTGGGTGTGTCTTGATTGATTGTGGGTGTGTCTTGATTGATTGTGGGTGTGTCTTGATTGATTGTGGGTGTGGCTTGTTTGTGGGTGTGGCTTGATTGTTTGTGGGTGTGGCTTGATTGTTTGTGGGAGTGGCTTGATTGTTTGTGGGTGTGGCATGTTTGTTTGTGGGTGTGGCTCGGTTGTTTGTGGGTGTGGCTTGTTTGTGGGTGTGGCTTGTTTGTGGGTGTGGCTGTTTGCGGGTGTGGCTTGTTTGTGGGTGTGGCTTGATTGTTGGTGGGCGTGTTTTGATTGTGGGCGTGGTTTGTTTGTGGGTGTGGCTTGATTGTTTGTGAGTGTGGTTTGTTTTTTGTGGGCGTGGCTTGATTGTTTGTGGGTGTGGCTTGATTGTTTGTGGGTGTGGCTTGATTGTTTGTGGGTGTGGCTTGATTGTTTGCGGGTGTGGCTTGTTTGTGGGTGTGGCTTGTTTGTGGGTGTAGCTTGTTTGTGGGTGTGGCTTGTTTGTGGGTGTGGCTTGATTGTTTGCGGTTGTGGCTTGTTTGTGGGTGTGGCTTGATTGTTTGTGGGTGTGGCTTGATTGATTGTGGGTGTGGCTTGATTGATTGTGGGTGTGGCTTGTTTGTGGGTGTGGCTTGATTGTTTGTGGGCGTGTTTTGATTGTGGGTGTGGCTTGTTTGTGGGTGTGGCTTGTTTGTGGGTGTGGCTTGTTTGTGGGTGTAGCTTGTTTGTGGGTGTGGCTTGTTTGTGGGTGTGGCTTGATTGTTTGCGGTTGTGGCTTGTTTGTGGGTGTGGCTTGATTGTTTGTGGGTGTGGCTTGATTGTTTGTGGGTGTGGCTTGATTGTTTGTGGGTGTGTCTCGATTGATTGTGGGTGTGTCTTGATTGATTGTGGGTGTGGCTTGTTTGTGGGTGTGGCTTGATTGTTTGTGGGTGTGGCTTGTTTGTTTGTGGGTGTGGCTCGGTTGTTTGTGGGTGTGGCTTGTTTGTGGGAGTGGCTTGATTGTTTGTGGGTGTGGCTTGATTGTTTGTGGGAGTGGCTTGATTGTTTGTGGGTGTGGCATGTTTGTTTGTGGGTGTGGCTCGGTTGTTTGTGGGTGTGGCTTGTTTGTGGGTGTGGCTTGTTTGTGGGTGTGGCTGTTTGCGGGTGTGGCTTGTTTGTGGGTGTGGCTTGATTGTTTGTGGGTGTGGCTTGTTTGTTTGTGGGTGTGGCTGTTTGCGGGTGTGGCTTGTTTGTGGGTGTGGCTTGATTGATTGTGGGTGTGGCTTGATTGGTTGTGGGTGTGGCTTGATTGTTTGTGGGTGTGGCTTGATTGTTTGTGGGTGTGGCTTTTTGTGGGTGTGGCTTGTTTGTGGGTGTGGCTGTTTGTGGGTGTGGCTTGATTGTTTGCGGTTGTGGCTTGTTTGTGGGTGTGGCTTGATTGTTTGTAGGTGTGGCTTGTTTGTTTGTGGGAGTGGCTTGATTGTTTGTGGGAGTGGCTTGATTGTTTGTGGGTGTGGCTGTTTGCGGGTGTGGCTTGATTGTTTGTAGGTGTGGCTTGTTTGTTTGTGGGAGTGGCTTGATTGTTTGTGGGAGTGGCTTGATTGTTTGTGGGTGCGGCTTGATTGTGGGTGTGGCTTGTTTGTGGGTGTGGCTTGATTGCGGGTTTGGCTTGTTTGTGGGTGTAGCTTGTTTGTGGGTGTGGCTTGTTTGTGGGTGTGGCTTGATTGTTTGCGGTTGTGGCTTGTTTGTGGGTGTGGCTTGATTGTTTGTAGGTGTGGCTTGTTTGTTTGTGGGAGTGGCTTGATTGTTTGTGGGAGTGGCTTGATTGTTTGTGGGTGTGGCTGTTTGCGGGTGTGGCTTGTTTGTGGGTGTGGCTTGATTGATTGTGGGTGTGGCTTGATTGATTGTGGGTGTGGCTTGTTTGTGGGTGTGGCTTGATTGTTTGTGGGTGTGGCTTGATTGTTTGTGGGTGTGGCTTGATTATTTGTAGGTGTGGCTTGATTGTTTGTGGGTGTGGCTTGATTGTTTGTGGGTGTGGCTTGATTGTTTGTGGGTGTGGCTTGTTTGTTTGTGGGAGTGGCTTGATTGTTTGTGGGAGTGGCTTGATTGTTTGTGGGTGTGGCTGTTTGCGGGTGTGGCTTGTTTGTGGGTGTGGCTTGATTGATTGTGGGTGTGGCTTGATTGATTGTGGGTGTGGCTTGTTTGTGGGTGTGGCTTGATTGTTTGTGGGTGTGGCTCGGTTGTTTGTGGGTGTGGCTTGATTGTTTGTGGGAGTGGCTTGATTGTTTGTGGGAGTGGCTTGATTGTTTGTGGGTGTGGCTGTTTGCGGGTGTGGCTTGTTTGTGGGTGTGGCTTGATTGATTGTGGGTGTGGCTTGATTGATTGTGGGTGTGGCTTGTTTGTGGGTGTGGCTTGATTGTTTGTGGGTGTGGCTTGATTGTTTGTGGGTGTGGCTTGATTGTTTGTGGGTGTGGCTTGATTGATTGAAACAAACAAGCCACACCCACAATCAAAACACGCCCACAAACAATCAAGCCCCACCCACAAACAATCAAGCCACACCCGCAAACAATCAAGCCACACCCACAAACAATCAAGCCACACCCACAAACAAGCCACACCCGCAAACAGCCACACCCACAAACAAGCCACACCCACAAACAAGCCACACCCACAATCAAAACACGCCCACAAACAATCAAGCCACACCCACAAACAATCAAGCCACACCCGGAAAAACAAGCCACAACCGCAAACAATCAAGCCACACCCACAAACAATCAAGCCACACCCACAAACAATCAAGCCACACCCACAAACAATCAAGCCACACCCACAACCAATCAAGCCACACCCACAAACAAGCCACACCCGCAAACAGCCACACCCACAAACAAGCCACACCCACAAACAAGTCACACCCACAATCAAAACACGCCCACAAACAATCAAGCCCCACCCACAAACAATCAAGCCACACCCACAAACAATCAAGCCACACCCACAAACAAGCCACACCCACAATCAAAACACGCCCACAAACAATCAAGCCCCACTCACAAACAATCAAGCCACACCCACAAACAAGCCACACCCACAATCAATCAAGCCACACCC
Source organism: Protomyctophum bolini (assembly GCF_963924005.1). Classification (NCBI taxonomy): domain Eukaryota; kingdom Metazoa; phylum Chordata; class Actinopteri; order Myctophiformes; family Myctophidae; genus Protomyctophum; species Protomyctophum bolini. The sequence goes on from NW_027666187.1 coordinate 7,584, forward strand.
ACAAACAATCAAGCCACACCCACAAACAATCAAGCCACACCCACAAACAATCAAGCCACACCCACAAACAAGCCACAACCGCAAACAATCAAGCCACACCCACAAACAATCAAGCCACACCCACAAACAATCAAGCCACATCCGCAAACAATCAAGCCACACCCGCAAACAATCAAGCCACACCCACAAACAATCAAGCCACACCCACAAACAATCAAGCCACACCCACAAACAATCAAGCCACACCCACAACCAATCAAGCCACACCCACAAACAAGCCACACCCGCAAACAGCCACACCCACAAACAAGCCACACCCACAAACAAGCCACACCCACAATCAAAACACGCCCACAAACAATCAAGCCCCACCCACAAACAATCAAGCCCCACCCACAAACAATCAAGCCACACCCACAAACAAGCCCCACCCACAAACAATCAATCAAGCCACACCCACAAACAATCAAGCCCCACCCACAAACAATCAAGCCACACCCACAAACAAGCCACACCCACAATCAATCAAGCCACACCAACAAACAATCAAGCCACACCCACAAACAATCAAGCCACACCCACAAACAATCAAGCCACACCCACAAACAATCAAGCCACACCCACAAACAATCAAGCCACACCCACAACCAATCAAGCCACACCCACAAACAAGCCACACCCGCAAACAGCCACACCCACAAACAAGCCACACCCATAAACAAGCCACACCCACAATCAAAACACGCCCACAAACAATCAAGCCCCACCCACAAACAATCAAGCCACACCCACAAACAATCAAGCCACACCCACAAACAACCAAGCCACACCCACAAACAAGCCAAACCCACAAACAACCGAGCCACACCCACAAACAAACAAGCCACACCCACAAACAAGCCACACCCACAATCAAAACACGCCCACAAACAATCAAGCCACACCCACAAACAAACAATCAAGCCACACCCACAAACAAGCCACACACACAAACAAGCCACACCCACAATCAAAACACGCCCACAAACAATCAAGCCACACCCACAAACAAGCCACACCCACAATCAATCAAGCCACACCCACAAACAATCAAGCCACACCCACAAACAAGCCACACCCGCAAACAGCCACACCCACAAACAAGCCACACCCACAATCAAAACACGCCCACAAACAATCAAGCCACACCCACAAACAATCAAGCCACACCCACAAACAACCAAGCCACACCCACAAACAAGCCAAACCCACAAACAACCGAGCCACACCCACAAACAAACAAGCCACACCCACAAACAAGCCACACCCACAATCAAAACACGCCCACAAACAATCAAGCCCCACCCACAAACAATCAAGCCACACCCACAAACAAGCCCCACCCACAAACAATCAAGCCACACCCACAAACAAACAAGCCACACCCACAAACAAGCCACACCCACAATCAAAACACGCCTACAAACAATCAAGCCCCACCCACAAACAATCAAGCCACACCCACAAACAATCAAGCCACACCCACAAACAACCGAGCCACACCCACAAACAATCAAGCCACACCCACAAACAAACAATCAAGCCACACCCACAAACAACCGAGCCACACCCACAAACAAACAAGCCACACCCACAAACAAGCCACACCCACAATCAAAACACGCCCACAAACAATCAAGCCCCACCCACAAACAATCAAGCCACACCCACAAACAAGCCCCACCCACAAACAATCAAGCAACACCCACAAACAAGCCACACCCGCAAACAGCCACACCCACAAACAAGCCACACCCACAATCAAAACACGCCCACAAACAATCAAGCCACACCCACAACCAATCAAGCCACACCCACAAACAAGCCACACCCGCAAACAGCCACACCCACAAACAATCAAGCCACACCCACAAACAATCAAGCCACACCCACAAACAAGCCACAACCGCAAACAATCAAGCCACACCCACAAACAATCAAGCCACACCCACAAACAGCCACACCCACAATCAAAACACGCCCACAAACAATCAAGCCCCACCCACAAACAATCAAGCCACACCCACAAACAAGCCACACCCACAATCAATCAAGCCACACCCACAAACAATCAAGCCACACCCACAAACAATCAAGCCACACCCACAAACAAGCCACACCCACAATCAATCAAGCCAAACCCACAAACAATCAAGCCACACCCACAAACAATCAAGCCACACCCGCAAACAATCAAGCCACACCCACAAAAAATCAAGCCACACCCACAAACAATCAAGCCACACCCACAAACAATCAAGCCACACCCACAAACAAGCCACACCCACAATCAATCAAGCCACACCCACAAACAATCAAGCCACACCCACAAACAATCAAGCCACACCCACAAACAAGCCACACCCACAATCAATCAAGCCACACCCGCAAACAATCAAGCCACACCCACAAACAATCAAGCCACACCCACAAACAATCAAGCCACACCCACAAACAGCCACACCCACAAACAAGCCACACCCACAAACAAGCCACACCCACAATCAAAACACGCCCACAAACAATCAAGCCCCACCCACAAACAATCAAGCCACACCCACAAACAAGCCAAACCCACAAACAACCGAGCCACACCCACAAACAAACAAGCCACACCCACAAACAATCAAGCCACACCCACAAACAATCAAGCCACACCCACAACCAATCAAGCCACACCCACAAACAAGCCACACCCGCAAACAGCCACACCCACAAACAAGCCACACCCACAAACAAGCCACACCCACAATCAAAACACACCCACAAACAATCAAGCCCCACCCACAAACAATCAAGCCACACCCACAAACAAAAAATCAAGCCACACCCACAAACAAACAAGCCACACCCACAAACAAGCCACACCCACAATCAAAACACGCCCACAAACAATCAAGCCACACCCACAAACAAGCCACACCCACAATCAATCAAGCCACACCCACAAACAATCAAGCCACACCCACAAACAATCAAGCCACACCCACAAACAATCAAGCCACACCCACAAACAAGCCACAACCGCAAACAATCAAGCCACACCCACAAACAAGCCACACCCACAAACAAGCTACACCCACAAACAAGCCACACCCACAAACAAGCCACACCCACAAACAAGCCACACCCACAATCAAAACACGCCCACAAACAATCAAGCCACACCCACAAACAAGCCACACCCACAATCAATCAAGCCACACCCACAATCAATCAAGCCACACCCACAAACAATCAAGCCACACCCACAAACAAGCCACAACCGCAAACAATCAAGCCACACCCACAAACAAGCCACACCCACAAACAAGCTACACCCACAAACAAGCCACACCCACAAACAAGCCACACCCGCAAACAATCAAGCCACACCCACAAACAATCAAGCCACACCCACAAACAATCAAGCCACACCCACAAACAATCAAGCCACGCCCACAAAAAACAAACCACACTCACAAACAATCAAGCCACACCCACAAACAAACCACGCCCACAATCAAAACACGCCCACCAACAATCAAACCACACCCACAAACAAACAAACCACACCCACAAAAAATCAAGCCACACCCACAAACAAGCCACAACCGCAAACAATCAAGCCACACCCACAAACAAGCCACACCCACAAACAAGCTACACCCACAAACAAGCCACACCCACAAACAAGCCACACCCACAAACAAGCCACACCCACAATCAAAACACGCCCACCAACAATCAAACCACACCCACAAACAAACAAACCACACCCACAAAAAATCAAGCCACACCCACAAACAAGCCACAACCGCAAACAATCAAGCCACACCCACAAACAAGCCACACCCACAAACAAGCTACACCCACAAACAAGCCACACCCACAAACAAGCCACACCCACAAACAAGCCACACCCACAATCAAAACACGCCCACAAACAATCAAGCCACACCCACAAACAAGCCACACCCACAATCAATCAAGCCACACCCACAATCAATCAAGCCACACCCACAAACAATCAAGCCACACCCACAAACAAGCCACAACCGCAAACAATCAAGCCACACCCACAAACAAGCCACACCCACAAACAAGCTACACCCACAAACAAGCCACACCCACAAACAAGCCACACCCGCAAACAATCAAGCCACACCCACAAACAATCAAGCCACACCCACAAACAATCAAGCCACACCCACAAACAATCAAGCCACGCCCACAAAAAACAAACCACACTCACAAACAATCAAGCCACACCCACAAACAAACCACGCCCACAATCAAAACACGCCCACCAACAATCAAACCACACCCACAAACAGCCACACCCACAAACAAGCCACACCCACAAACAAGCCACACCCACAATCAAAACACGCCCACAAACAATCAAGCCCCACCCACAAACAATCAAGCCACACCCACAAACAAGCCAAACCCACAAACAACCGAGCCACACCCACAAACAAACAAGCCACACCCACAAACAATCAAGCCACACCCACAAACAATCAAGCCACACCCACAACCAATCAAGCCACACCCACAAACAAGCCACACCCGCAAACAGCCACACCCACAAACAAGCCACACCCACAAACAAGCCACACCCACAATCAAAACACACCCACAAACAATCAAGCCCCACCCACAAACAATCAAGCCACACCCACAAACAAAAAATCAAGCCACACCCACAAACAAACAAGCCACACCCACAAACAAGCCACACCCACAATCAAAACACGCCCACAAACAATCAAGCCACACCCACAAACAAGCCACACCCACAATCAATCAAGCCACACCCACAAACAATCAAGCCACACCCACAAACAATCAAGCCACACCCACAAACAATCAAGCCACACCCACAAACAAGCCACAACCGCAAACAATCAAGCCACACCCACAAACAAGCCACACCCACAAACAAGCTACACCCACAAACAAGCCACACCCACAAACAAGCCACACCCACAAACAAGCCACACCCACAATCAAAACACGCCCACAAACAATCAAGCCACACCCACAAACAAGCCACACCCACAATCAATCAAGCCACACCCACAATCAATCAAGCCACACCCACAAACAATCAAGCCACACCCACAAACAAGCCACAACCGCAAACAATCAAGCCACACCCACAAACAAGCCACACCCACAAACAAGCTACACCCACAAACAAGCCACACCCACAAACAAGCCACACCCGCAAACAATCAAGCCACACCCACAAACAATCAAGCCACACCCACAAACAATCAAGCCACACCCACAAACAATCAAGCCACGCCCACAAAAAACAAACCACACTCACAAACAATCAAGCCACACCCACAAACAAACCACGCCCACAATCAAAACACGCCCACCAACAATCAAACCACACCCACAAACAAACAAACCACACCCACAAAAAATCAAGCCACACCCACAAACAAACCACGCCAATCACGCCTATGAAATACAGCGTAGGACGTAGCGTGGGACGTAGGTCTCTACAGCGTAGGACGTAGGTCTCTAAAGCGTAGGACGTAGGTCTATACAGCGTAGGACGTAGGTCTCTAAAACGTAGGACGTAGCGTAGGACGTAGGTCTCTAAAACGTAGGACGTAACGTAGGACGTAGGTCTCTAAAGCTTAGGATGTAGGTCTCTAAAACGTAGGACGTAGGTCTCTACAGCGTGTGACGTAACGTAGGACGTAGGTCTCTAAAACGTAGGACGTAGGTCTCTACAGTGTGTGACGTAACGTAGGACGTAGGTCTCTAAAACGCAGGACGTAGCGTAGGACATAGGTCTCTAAAGCGTAGGACGTACGTCTCTACAGTGTAGGACGTACGTCTCTACAGCGTAGGACGTACGTCTCTACAGCGTAGGACGTAGATCTCTAAAACGTAGGACGTAGCGTAGGACGTAGGTCTCTAAAGCGTAGGACGTAGGTCTCTACAGCGTAGGACGTAACGTAGGACATAGGTCTCTAAAACGTAAGACGTAGGTCTCTAAAGCGTAGGACGTAACGTAGGACGTAGGTCTCTAAAACGTAGGACGTAGGTCTCTACAGCGTGTGACGTAACGTAGGACGTAGGTCTCTAAAACGTAGGACGTAGGTCTCTACAGCGTGTGACGTAACGTAGGACGTAGGTCTCTAAAACGCAGGACGTAGCGTAGGACATAGGTCTCTAAAGCGTAGGACGTACGTCTCTACAGTGTAGGACGTAGGTCTCTAAAGCGTAGGACGTAGGTCTCTACAGCGTAGGACGTAACGTAGGACAGACGTAGGTCTCTAAAACATAGGACGTAGCGTGGGACGTAGGTCTCTACAGCGTAGGACGTAGGTCTCTACAGCGTGGGAGGTAACGCAGGACGTAGGTCTCTACAGCGTAGGACGTACGTATCTACAGCGTAGGACGTACGTCTCTACAGCGTAGGACGTAGATCTCTAAAACGTAGGACGTAGCGTAGGACGTAGGTCTCTAAAGCGTAGGACGTAACGTAGGACGGACGTAGGTCTCTGAAACATAGGGCGTAGCGTAGGACGTAGGTCTCTACAGCGTGGGACGTACGTCTCTACAGCGTAGGACGTAGATCTCTAAAACGCAGGACGTAGCGTAGGACATAGGTCTCTAAAGCGTAGGACGTAACGTAGGACAGACGTAGGTCTCTAAAACATAGGACGTAGCGTGGGACGTAGGTCTCTACAGCGTAGGACGTAGGTCTCTACAGCGTGGGAGGTAACGCAGGACGTAGGTCTCTACAGCGTAGGACGTACGTATCTACAGCGTAGGACGTACGTCTCTACAGCGTAGGACGTAGATCTCTAAAACGTAGGACGTAGCGTAGGACGTAGGTCTCTAAAGCGTAGGACGTAACGTAGGACGGACGTAGGTCTCTGAAACATAGGGCGTAGCGTAGGACGTAGGTCTCTACAGCGTGGGACGTACGTCTCTACAGCGTAGGACGTAGATCTCTAAAACGCAGGACGTAGCGTAGGACATAGGTCTCTAAAGCGTAGGACGTACGTCTCTACAGTGTAGGACGTACGTCTCTACAGCGTGGTACGTAGATCTCTAAAACGTAGGACGTAGGTCTCTAAAACGTAGGACGTAGGTCTCTGAAGCATAGGACGTAGGTCTCTACAGCGTAGGACGTAACGTAGGACATAGGTCTAGGTAGCCTTTAAAGTGCGATAGCTCCTCCCACAAAGGTCAGAAATAAAAGTTAGTCGCGTCCACGCGTAGCTATCGATAAGACGAACGCGATGATATGTGGCTCGCTTCTGGTACTCAATTTTAAATTCAGCATTTCAACCAAAAACACATTCTTAGCATCGGTAACCCTATAAACCTTTCGATCAGGTAAAACTAGGGTTATCTAGGGTTAGGGTTAGGGGCTACGGGGGTCGCACGACAATGGCGGACATATCAGATCGTAGGCCTCGGAAAGCTGGAAACGCCAACGTCAATTACTTGTCTGACGGACGTATCGTTCAAGAGCTATCGCGCGTTGAAAACTAACCCTAACCCTAGCCAATTAAGAGAACCGTAAGTCCGTGTGCTGGGAAACACATATCAGCGCGTTCGCCTCGCCGTTCTGAGTCGGAAAATGGTCTCGGTTTTTTACAGAAGATTTCTGGCGGCTAAGTGGCTAGTACACCCACTTCCCGACATTGTAGAGACACGAGACCACCACGGCTGTATTCAGCGGGAAAAAGTGAGTCTAGGGAGCCCGCTCCCGACGCTCAAAGACACTCGGAAGACCCAAAGGTCAAGCGTTGACATTTAAGGCTTTAATTTGCGGCCTCCCAGCTTTAAAATTCAATAAGATATTCAAAAAAAATTGCTGTCTTCACAAACAAGACTGTTTCTAAATGTTTGAAGCGTCCCGAATCCGATGGAAGTGGTTTCGTAGCTCTCCGACACTGCTAACTCTCCGCCAAATCAAAAGAGACACGTTTTTTCAGCCCCTAGAGCTCAATTATTATTATTTTTTTTCAAACAACACATTTTCTGAATCACTTTTTCATGCCGGATTTAATGGAATTGGTCCCGTTTTCCACAACATTTCGGGGGGCTGGGGACAGGAAGTGGGCGTTTACACCCACTTCCTGACGTCGTAGAGAGATAAGACCACCACCGTTGGAATCGGGGGGAAAAAGTAAGTGGGAATACATGCCCCTTGATTGGAAAAAATCACAGGAAATATGTCCTTTTTGGATGCAAAGGTGACATTTTTACAAACTTTAGCGCCCTTTTTCACCACTTTCCCAAGGGCAGACAGTCTCGTCGTTGATATATTCGGATTCAGCGGGAAAAAGTGAGTCCAGAGAGGTATCTGTCGGATTAAAAAAAATAATGCACAACACTCCCTGTAGTTTGACGGTTAGCGCCACCTTTAGGCCCTTTCCAAAAGTCCTTTTGTTTCAAACAAGACATACTTTTGTTCAGAAGGTGAAGCTGAATCTGGGGAACCTGCTCCCGTCGCTCAAAGACACTCCTAAGGTCTAGGGTCAAGGTGTGACCTTGACAGGCTTCAAATGCGGCCTCCCAGCTTTACACCGGTGTGTGTGTGTGTGTGTGTGTGTGTGTGTGTGTGTGTGTGTGTGTGTGTGTGTGTGTGTGTGTGTGTGTGTGCGTGTGTGTGGGAGTGTGTGTGTGTGTGTGTGTGTGTGGGAGTGTGTGTGTGTGTGTGCATGCGTGCGTGCGTGCGTGCGTGAGTGTGCCATCATCAAATTCATAGAGTAGTGTGGTCACTGGTGTTTCTCAACCTTGTCAGGGCGTGACCCCATCCAAATTAATCACTTTTGAACTGGGGACCCTGACAAGAACATGGGATGCATTCCCTTTTGCTTGACTCCCGGTTCCACAGGAATAGGCCTATTTATATAGTGAAATAACCATCCATCATTTCCCATTTTTGTCTTGATCAGTGTTTGAACATGAAGTTTTATAGTAGGCTATTCTTCAATAGTATGCATTGCAATTATTTGAAAACCGTGTATTCATATTTGATGGTGTGCATGGTAAATAATTGGATGGCCAAAACACATTTATGTTTTATGTTTTACTTTTGGCTGTCTGCTAATCACAAGGTCATAAAATATCTCATATTGCTTTCTCTAGGCCCCCCCTCCCCCCTCTCTGTGTCTGTAACTGTAAAGAACCCAAACACGTTTTCTACTGAACTTTTGTATATTCTGGGTGAACAGACATTGTTATTATGACAATGTTACTTATTGTGAAACAAGTCGTTTTCCTTTGAGCCAAATGCTTTTATTTTGAAGGGAGTTTTGTGGGACATAGCTGTCGTGTATTGGTTACTGAAGTCACATGACCAGGAAGCAGGTGACGACAGGTAACAGAAATGTATAGGGACACCAAAGGTGATGTAACATAATGTTATTATTGAGACTGGCAAGTTGGCTCTGCAGAGTTCCGCGTGTCTCTGCCTGTTTAGAGATGAGGTCTTCCACATTCACAAAGCAGCTGAGGACCTGTTTGTTAACATCAGAGGGTAGGCGCGCGTGCACACTCGCACACACACACACACACACACACACACACACACACACACACACACACACGACACACACACACACACACACACACACACACACACACACACACACACACACACACACACACACACACACACACACACGTGTGCGTAGGAAGCATCTACACACACATTTATGCCTGATTTATAATGTACATTTGGTGACTTGATGTGTACAAGCTACATTATGAATGTTGAGCATTTGTGATTTTTATGTCAAAACTCTTTTGCCGATTTAGGAATTTTTTACACACTCATAACATATTCAATGTCTCTATATTGTCACTGTTCTGCTTAACATCCTCAATTACACAATTGTTTGTCTTTATTAGTATAATAATAATAATTTATTGGAATCTTTAACACCTTCATGCCATGAGTTTAGGGTTTTCTTTTGTTTTCAACTTAAAATGTATTAATTTTTCATGAACAAGAATAGACAAAGACATACAGAAAGCAATAAGACAAACAATTGGACATTACAGTATGTGTTGCCATCTCAGGAAATAAAAGTAGTAGACAAATGCTATAATTGCAGGAGTTCACACACAGACAGGATAATAATAAAATGGAAACAATTTGTGAGCGAGCGCGCACGCACGCACGCACGCACGCACGCACGCACACACACACACACACACACACACACACACACACACACACACACACACTGGGTTCAGGGTTTTCAATCAGTGCCTCTCTTCAATTTGTGTGTTTCAGATACAACAAACGCATCAACGACATAAGAGAATGCAAGGAACAAGCACTGTCTCATGCGTACGTATCCTAATCTCTCTTTGCCCTCCATCTCTTAATCTGCCTCTATCTGTCTATCTATCCATCCATACATCCTTCTCTCTTGTCTTTGTCTCTTCTCGCCTTTCCCTCTTTCTCAACCTGCTATCCTTTTATCTTGCATGCTTTTGCACTTGTTTAACCACTTTCTCTAATTGGCCACTCATTCCTCCATCCATTAGTCTTTTAGTCCTGCATCCCTTCACTTTTTAATCACTTAAACCTTATGCTTTTACGCCCCCTGATGTTTTCACGCTACACTAATAATATCTGTGTGTTCACCCCAGAAAAGGGATGGAAGAAAAAATGCTATTGAGAAACATTCCACTTATTGGCTGTCTGGGCCAGTTTCTTTGGCCAATGTCAATGGGCTGACATTACTGACCCTACCAAAATCCATTTAAGGTTTTAGTATAAAACAAAAAAAATATATAGTATGACCAGTTATTGAACTAGTAAAGGTAAAATATTTAATTCCTCCCCTGCTCAACCACCTGCCTTCTCTCCTCTTCTGTCAGTGGTACTCTCATCTTACCATGTTGTCCCGAAGGTGATAGAATATATAATTGAATGATGTGTCATTGGGCATCATCTATGTGTTTGATGTGCAGAGGCTCCATGCACAGAGAGAGACGCAAGTTTCTCCGCTCTGCTCTGAAGGAGTTGGCTACCGTCCTTGCTGACCAGCCTGGACTCCTGGGCCCAAAGGTAATATATAATGTCAACTTAACCCATTCTTGGGGTGGGAACCCCTTTTGGTGTTTTTAACTAAGCATTATGTTATGCTTTAGCTATTGAAAAATAGCAGATCTACAAGCTCATAGCGTGCCACCGAGTGGCGCACTACGAGCTTGTAGGTCTGCTATTTTCTTATTTTTATGATCAGTACTTTATTTTAGATTTTTTACAAACGCATACAACAGACAACCTAAAATACAGACACAAGCAACAACAGCAGAGTACGTATTCATGGACAGACAAGATAGATAAGAAAAAATTGAAAATAGTTTACATTATTTAGACGACCAAACGCAGCATCATCAACCGTATCATAATGTGTAGTAATACAATAAACAATCAAGAGGGCATTGCCTGACCATGGATCACACCAAGGGACCTGCAACATGACTGAGGAACACGTCCCACTTCAGATCATATTTTAGGTCTGCTATTTTTGAAAAATCGTAAGGCACAAATCTTTGAATATATATTCTTTCAGAGCGAACGTTTTTTATTTATTCCGACGTCAGGCCTGGGTTAAAGAGTCGTGCTGCAATATTTGTATATTCTATGTTATGGAGTTCCTGTGGAGAGCCAGAAGTACAGGACCACAACGTTAGTACTGCGAATAATAATAATGGTGATTCCTGATCTGGTACTGGTACCCAGTTTATACAAGCTCAAAATCTGGGCATTTGAAATCACGCAATGCTTTAGCGCTTTGTCCCTTACTCCAAGTTGTGCATTGTGGGATTGGGATAATGCCTTTTCAATCGGGGCCAGAATACGTTATCACACAGTTTATTAAGGGAATACATTATGTTCTGATAACTAGTGTGACTCTGTCTTCTTATAAACCTAATGATTTAAGATGAACTTTTCTACTTTCTATTTAACACCTGCATGAGTTGGCCCTATAATGTTCTGATGAAGATAATGATACCAAAGTAGTGTGTTTTTTCTTTGTACAGTAGGTGTTCAAAAAGAGACCTTTCTCTCTTTTACTCTGTGTTCTCCACCTGCAGGCGCTGTTTGTGTTCATGGCATTATCGTTTGCCCGTGATGAAATCATCTGGCTCCTTCGTCACGCCGACAACATCCAGAAGAAAAGTACAGATGACTTAGACAAGTAAGCAAACACACACACACACGCACAATAATACACACACACTGATACATGATCGCACACAGTAATGTGTGTTTGGTTGCTATGTATAATGGAATGTACATCGCTAGGCACGACAGAATTTTTGACCTATTAGCTAAGTTCATATGTTTCATCATCTGCCAAAATGTATAAGCACTCGTATGTTTTAACTGCCATGTTCATGTAGCCAGACTCAAATCACACTGTCGTGTGGTATTTGAGTCTATGATGATTTCAGATGTCACAGCTAATACACCAGATATTGTTGGTGTTGATGACAGTAGAGAAGTGACCATTTTGGAAGTGGCATGTACATTTGACCACAGTCTGGAAGAGGCATTCCTTACCAAGGTGCTTAAGTACCAGCGTCTTAAAGATGCTATTATACAGCTTGGCTACAAATGTAAACTACTTGTGTTCATATTTGGAAGCCTTGGTAATGTCCATAAATCAGTCGTGAGGTGCCTGCAGATTGCAGGCATGCCCAAGCTGAGAGCTGATCAGGCATCGGCAAAATTCTGTTCAGTGTCTGCAATAATTGGCAGTCGCCATATATGGAGAAGGCGATGCCCGTGATCTGTATCCTGAAGCACTTGTTGTAGAGTTTTCCAAGTTTGCGCATCCACTATTGTTTGTGTTCAAGAATTTCTTGTTAAGTGTGTGTGTGTGTGTGTGTGTGTGTGTGTGTGTGTGTGTGTGTTACAGACACATAGCAGAGTTGATCTTCTACATGGAGGAGCTGAGGGCCCATGTGAGGAAGTATGGTCCAGTCATGCAGAGGTACTACGTTCAGTATCTATCTGGTTTCGATGCTGTGGTGCTCAACGAACTGGTGCAGGTACACACACACACACACACACACACACACACACACACACACACACACACACACACACACACACTCACACACACAAGCATTGAAAATGTCAGTGGGACAATCTTAATTAACGGGGGGAAGGGGGTTACTGAAACTACCCCTACCACCCATGGTTTCATATTCCTAATATTTATTTGTATGACAATGATGAATAATGGCTAAAGGAACATGCATCGATAACATTAATCACCGTAAGAATGGAACTTGTTTTTTCTATGCTAGAACCTCTCTGTGTGTCCAGAAGATGAATCAATCATCATGTCTTCCTTCGTCAACACGATGACCTCTCTCAGCGTCAAACAAGGTAAACATAAACTACTGTACTGTAAATCATGGTTTGAGGTAATCATGTATGATCATTTAACCCTGAGAGTGTACAATTGCAACAGGTCATTATTTCTTTATACAGTCTTTCAGTTCAATTAACCCATTTAGGCCTGAGGTCGAAATTAAAAAAAAAGTCTTCAAAATCCTGACGGCTTTCTGAAATGTTTCTGTTTCAGTTGTGCTCAATATTTCATGTCAAGGAAAGGACCCCAATATGAAAATATGTTGTTCCAGGGACCCCAACACAGAAGCAAAGAATTGAGTTAAAATGTTCACTCTGTAACAATATATATTCAAAGATGTGAGGCACATTTTCACCATTTAAAAGAAATAGCAGACCTACAAGCTCGTAGAGCGCCACTCGGCGTGAGCTTGTAGATCTTGTATAACATAAAAGGGGTTCCCGCGCAAAATGGGTTAATACTGGAATGTACTGTGTTTATATTATGCCAAAAACTGTTTCATGGTTTCTCTCTCTCAAAAAAATCTAAAAGGAAAAGAAAAACCTGGTACAACAGAATAACATTCATAAGCCAAACGCCAGCAGACAGTAAACATCAAAGATTAAATGCTTATGTCCATGTCAGCTCAGTGTTGTGGAATATAATTATTGAAGGATGATGTGATGTGTGTGAATATTGTTTTAAAAATAACATCAAACACAGTGTTGTGGTAATTTTGCACATGCTTGTTCCTTATAGTGGAGGATGGAGATGTGTTTGACTTCAGAGGCATGAGACTGGACTGGTTCAGATTGCAGGTACACACACACACACACACACACACACACACACACACACAGTTGAACTTGATACCAACTACATGTTATTCAGGAACAAATTGTATCGAACGAATTTGCTATATTTTCAAGATGTCTCTGGGCAAGCTGGATATTATGCGTTTATATTGTCAAACATATTTTGTGTAAATGTGTCCTTTTTTTCAAATTCAATGTCAATTCATGATCATGTCAATCAGAGATCAGCGGATGAGCTTTTTTGTCACCCGAATCCGAGTGTGCATATTTATAATCCGCCTGTTATCCCACCGCATAAATGACTTAATCCAATTTATATATCCGCAACCACCCGAAATCCGCTGCAGGGATATAGCCAATCTACAAGTTCAAGGAAAAATACTACTAACGCACGCACGCCGAGATTTGGTGCCTTTAAAAAAAAAACTATATTATAAGCCTATAGATAGATGTCATTAGTTTATTTCCGTTTTAAAAGTTATAAAACCTATAGATGGATGCCATTCATTTATTTCCAGCATTATTTCACCCGCGGTTTATCCGATATTAATTAATAATATATTCTTTTGACCCAAACTGCGGTTAACCGGCTAAATCCGCCATCCGCTGGTGTCTAATGTCAATACATGCCTCAACAATGATGCTATAGTCTTCCGTTTGTCGTTCTCTTGTTTCTGATTCCTCAGACTTATTGCCACTTTCTTTGCATTTCGGTTCATCCCTACTTCCTGTTTTCCTTTTCCTCATTCCCTCTTCGTTTCCATCCAACCTGCCTTTCTTTCCCTGTTCATTTGGTTCGTTCCCTTCTATTCCATCTTTCTGTTCTTTATTCCCTCCCACCATGTCTCCTCTAGGCGTATACCAGTGTTTCTAAGGCCAGTCTGGGTATAGCAGACCACAGGGAGCTGGGGAAGATGATGAACACCATCATCTTTCACACCAAGATGGTGGACTCACTGGTGGAGATGCTAGTGGAGACCTCTGACCTCTCCATATTCTGGTGAGAGACACACACACACACACACACACACACACACACACACACACACGCACCTTATACATCAACACATTTACACAAAATAAATAATATATTTTTGTGTGTGCAGTTTCTACAGCCGTGCATTTGAGAAGATGTTTCAACAGTGTTTGGAGCTACCATCTCAGAGCAGACACTCCATCTGCTTCCCTCTGCTGTGTACACACTTCATGTCCTGCACACATGAACTGTGCCCCGAGGAGGTAACACACACACACACACACACACACACACACACACACACACACACCCAAAAGAAAAAAACACCCATAGTCCCAGCTAATGTGTTGTGTTTTTAGCAGAACATACTGTGTTGCAGTTTGTGTCCGCATAGAAATAACAAGTATAATTGTAGCCATAGAACAGCCCACATTGTGTGTTTATGTGTGTGTCTTCTAGCGCCACCACATAGGGGATCGCAGCCTGTCGCTGTGCAACATGTTCCTGGATGAAATGGCCAAACAGGCCAGAAATCTCATCACTGACATTTGCACGGAACAATGTACTCTCAGTGACCAGGTACGTACTGTACACGCACACTACAACGCCTATTTTTGGTCAATGGGACGACACGAATGAGACAATTTGAATATAACGCAGTATCAATTCTTTGTTGCCAAGTATGTTGTTCATATTTCCGTTCTGCTAATGACAAAGTGATCTACCATAAACCCATTTTGACCTGAGATCAGATTTAAAAAAAAAGTCTTCTACATCCTGACAGTTTTCTGAAAAAGCTATGTTTCTATGTCAGTCGTTCTTCGACTGTTCAAAAATAGCAGATCTACAAGCTCGTATGATTGTTGTATAATTGCAATATTACACGAGAGGGTGTTCTTCATCGTCATTAATGCATGCCTGCGATGCTGCAGGAGAGTTCCGAGTGCATTAATGAATATAAAGAACACCCTCTCGTGTAATATTACTTAATTAATTAACTAACTGGTTTAAGACAGCCAACACTAGGCCTATGCTATTACAAGATATTAGCATTAGCAACCATCCTACCAGATGTGTCCAATGGTTTTGTTGTCTTGTAGCAACATTTGGATGAATTTAATATATACATGCAATATTACTACTACTATACTTGTTTTGTCTCCAGCTGCTTCCTAAGCACTGTGCCAAGACCATCAGCCAGGCCGTCAACAAGAAGAGTAAGAAAGCTACAGGGAAGAAAGGAGAGCCGGAGCGAGAAAAGCCTGGAGTTGAGAGCATGAGGAAAAATAGATTACTGGACACACACACACACACACACACACACACACACACACACACACACACACACACACACACACACACACTAGAACATTATTATTCAATAAGTATTGTAAATCCTTAACCCATTTTGACCTGAGATCAGATTCTAAAAATGTCTTCTACATCCTGACAGTTTTCTGAAAAAGCTATGTTTCTATGTCAGTCGTTCTTCGATTTTTCAAAAAATAGCAGACCTTCAAGCTCATAGCGCGCCACTCGGTGGCGCGCTATGAGCTTGAAGCTATGAGCTAACCCTAACCCTAACCCTATTGTTTTACTGCACTTTTATTTCTCCTATATTTTCTTTATAGATAAACTTTATTTTGACGTGCTACTCCTCCCACAGTTTTTTTCCACATGAATGGGAAAATGCAAACACTCACTTTCAAGTATTTTTTCCTCTGAGACCGTAAGGGCTATACTTACAAGACTTGGAGGAGAGATTCATCATAATTACTCAAATTAATTACCTTAGAAGTATACCGGTCGGCCTCATGGTGGCGCTATAACAGCCAACTTTACGTTTTTGGGTATAACTCTTGAACCGTAGGTCTGAAAATATTTTTTTCCCTGGATTCCTTGGGTCATGACGGATCTCCCCATATAGGCCACGCCCATTTGCGTCTAGATAGATTTCCCGCCATTTTGAATTTTGTTCAAAACACACTTTTTGCTCCTCCTACAGATTTTGTCCAAATCTCACACAAATCGGTACACATGATCTACGGACCTATCCGATTAAAACAGCACAGTCAGAATTTAGATCTTCTCTATCGTTCGGCCGTAATCGTCTTCCGAAGTTAGTGGGAGGGGCCTATTTCACGGAAAACGCCCACAACTCACGCACGGAATGTCCGATCCGTCCCAATTCTGAATCGCTTGTCGAGGGTGGCTTCATCAACGCGGAGCCAAAAGCGATTCCATTTTCGACGGCTGCGATGTCGGCAATCACACTTTGCAATTTCCCAGAATTGCCTCTTTCTAGTTTTATTTGCATTGAGAGAGGCCAAATCCAGAATTCCAGATGTGTTTTGTGTTAAAAAAGTAGTAATAGTAGTTACTTAGTCAAGCCACCAGGGGGAGTTTCGCCTATTAGGTGGGCATTAATAAAACTTCTGGGAACTCAGATTAGTCCTTCAGATACCAGCTTGCAGCAGCAGCGCCTGCTTTGAAGAACGCAACGTAAATCTTCTGTGTACTGTATATTTTCCCTCTACAAAACAGGTTAGTAAGTAATATGTAGCCTACAAAAGCATCACAACTTATTTCAAAGGACTCCCTTTCTTCTTTTGTTTGGTCTAAGAATAATACAGAAATGTTGTTTTGGATTTTGGTTTAGTTTGAGACTTGGAGTTTGCATTGAATGTATGACTGATTCTAAAAATGGCCTTGTTTATTTTCTGTGAAAACGCAAGCTCTTTGACTAGACTAGTTCAGATAGTTCCGAATTTTTGAACTTAGGCAGCTGTATGAAATACTTGCCAATAATATAGTGGTTGATGATTGCCCGAGTCCCGTGGTGTCTGTTCTAAATTAACTCAAATTAGTGTCCAGCCACTTGTATTGCATAGGGTACCAGGATGTTATACACAGGTGCCCTGAGGTGGGTCATATGTGGTGATTACATGCAATGTGACTGTGAGTTGATTAAGGCCCAATCCCAAATGCCTCCCTCAAGCCCTGAGCCCTGGACCCTCATTGACTTTAGTGACGTCAGCTGTAAGGGCTTGAGGGTGAGAGGCTGCAAGGGCTCCACATTGTTGTGAAAGAAATGGGACAGCACTTTGAAGATGAGTCCGCCATTCATGAGTCCATGACACTTTATAAAAACTCTCCATATTCACAGCCAGTGCCTACCTACATGCTTGGCCTATTTATACATGTCTATCATGTCTATTTTAGTATTTAAGCTGATCGTTTTATTATTATTAGTTTCATAAATACACTTTCCTGTGTGATATGGGTTGTAATATTCATATATAATAATATTCATTATACATTTCATTTCCATATTCTTTTACTTTGCTCATTAGTCATTTCTCATCATGTTTCCCTTATTATTATTATTATTGTTATTAAATATATAGCCTATATCCTTCCATTCCGTCTCCTTTTAAGAACAGTGAAAAAGCACTATTGTGTTTGTTGACATTCTAATCGCGATACATAACTAATTTGCATATTTAAATGATTGACGTTTGGAGGATCCCCCTCATTCCCCTGGTAACGCTATGAACTGTGGGTAATTTCTTTGCTAAAGTCAGCCCAAAGTCAGCATCGATGCTGACTTTGGCAAAGGGCACATAAAGGGGCGGGGCTGAGCCCTCACTGACTTACCGATTTCAAATGGGACGTCCCTCAAGCCCTCGCAGACTTCACATGAACGCGCAGCTAAGTCAGTGAGGGCTCATTGAGTCAGCAAGGGAGTGGATTGGGATTGGGCCTCAGGATCCCATCTTCGTCGACAAGGCAGCCCTGTGTCCGGTGTGTTTCAATACTTATCATATATCAGATATCATATGTGAATCTACAACACTACACTCACAAAACTAATGTAATTTAATTGTAGCTATTGTTGACCTGGCTATTTCTACCATGTAGTAGCAACTTTCGTTCATTGTTTTACCCCTCTATCACACAGAACTATGTTTTTTGTGTGTGTGATTGTGTCCATACCACTACTAAGTTGAACGAAATTTCACTATTATCTTAGAAATGACTCAACAAACAGTTTTGTGGATTCATTTACTTTTAATGCGTGGCCCCGGTGCCCCCCACAAAATGACCGGAACTACTTAATATTCACCAAAACCAGAGCAGAACTCCGACCACGGGACTCGGACAATCAATTAATACAGTTGCAACCACTATATTAATGGTATTTCATACAAATTAAGTTAAAAAAATGTGAACTGTCCCTTTAACACGACAGTTTAGCACAGGGTTTTGTGTGATTGTACAAATGTTTATTGAATTGAGTTGTGATATTTTGATTAATTCAGTTATGTGTTCTTTATTTTAAAAGTTAACTACAAAGCCAGGTTTACTATAGTATTAACTGATAAGACTGAGGCTGATTAAAGTAGCAGTATTAACAATGTGAGTTTTGGAGCACATGCAGATGTATTTTGTAAACGGTTGATGTGAGAAAAAGAGAAAGGAAATTAAAATAAGATCCTGTGAATAAAGAGACATGCAGGTTTTGAGGAACGCAACAAATCCGTCTATATTTTCCCTGTACCAAACAGGACACATCTTCTGCCGTCAGAATATCACGGTATAGCAGTCCTAAAAGTTTACGCTTCGACATAAGATCCGCTGTGAGGGATGCTACATGTGCTGGACGCGTCTGGGAGGACCAAAGGGACGCGGTCAAGCCGCGGTGGCCGTGGGACAGCGGATCTACTGCTTCGGAGTCCATGACAACTACGACGATGACATCGATGTGTATACATCTTCGACAAGGTGTCCTCGAGCTGGAGTGAGCTGTCTCCGGTGGAGACCCAAGGCACTCGCAGCGACATTCCCAAATGTCGTTCCCTACCAGCACCAGCTGTGCTGGTAGGGAACATCATCTACATATGGGCATACGACAGATGGCGAGACGGCCAGGTGTATGCTTTCGACGTCAACGTGCACAGATGGTTGAAGAAGCGCAAGGCTTCCGGTGGGTCCTTTCCAGAGACGAGGCGAGGTCACTCGGCCTGCGTCCTGGGGAAGTTCATGTACGTCCACGGAGGAGTGGCCAGGAACTGCCCCATAATATGGTTTAACGACATCCACAAGTTGGACACCACCACGATGATCTGGACTAAGATCGTCCCCGGAGGAGCTCCACCACCCATTTCGACGCAACACTCTGCCACCATCGTGGGGACAAAGATGTTTGTATTCGGGGGCTTCTATTCGGTTTCGGGGTCGTTCTACCGCAACACAAAGACTTGAGTGAACCACACAAGATACGCTATGCCCCGTATATACAAGATTTACAGAACCGTTCAAATAAATGGTTCTTTTAAAAAGAACCTCGGGTCTGAAAGGCTCTTTTCCGGGAACCAAAAAAGTGGTTATTCTATGCAGGAGGACGTCGTGGTTTGGTATTAACACTTGAAGAAAAGGCAGGAGACGCAGCTGAACAGAAGCCACAGTGAGTGAGAGACACAAGCAGAGCCGCTGATGTCTCGACCTGACCCTGGTCCTGAGAGGGAGAGAGAGAGAGAGAGAGAGAGAGAGAGAGAGAGAGGGTGAACTCATGTATCCATCAGTATTAAATCAATTCTGTTCCGTTCTTTTGAAGGAGTCAAGGGATTCGCATGTCATTAAGACATGCAAATCCCTTGACTCCTTCAAAACCGCTCTCAAAGGGCATGCACCTATACGGACGGCTGCAATTCGAAACTGGCCCCCGTAAAATCTGAACCCCCCACCTCACTGTATAAGTTTCTTTTCCCTTTTTACCTCCTTTATGATGAAATCCTGTTCTGTTCTTCGACTATATAGAAGTGTCTATTTGTACGTCTCTAAATGTTTTGATGAATTGAACATGGTGGACCCTCTTGTAAACAAGTGTAATGCTTAATTGGGTCGTCCACTCACAGTTAACAGTCTTTGTATTGAGTTTGTGCTTGAAATGTACTGTAATTCTGCAAACTGTCAATTCTGGTTATGAATATTTCAATTCTCACACTTCCACAAGCTCCTGCAAAGCTTCAGTATAGAGGAGTGAGTGCCATCTGGTGGCCAATGTGAGGTACTGACTGTGCTTTTGCTGCAACCATTGGTGAGCTGCCGGGGTGCATACTTAGTTTAGACTAGTCATTGGTTAGACATGGGTTAAGGTTAGGTTTAGATGTGCTGCCCCGTGGGAGGTCAGGTTTAGGGTGAGGGTTTGAGATATGTTGTAGTTGTAGGACTAATGACTGGTCTAACCAATGACTATAGTCTAAACCAAGGACTGTCTAGGGTTCAAATGCCTAGTTATAACTTGAAATTGCTTTTAGTAAGTAGCATAAGTCTTGACTTAGCTATAGGCTAAGTTTGAACTTAGTGTGATGTGGTGCAACCCCCTACTGCACCTTTAATGTTTTTCCTCTCATGAAAATGTTTTTTCTATTGATTGTTTGTTTTAAGTGTGTAAAGTTTTTCTGCTGCAGGTAAATTCTCCTCTGATTGGTGGACTGACAGGTTCTAGCCCTGCGATTGGTTTTGGTTGCTGTGCTCCTTCCCACTCCCAGGTGTTATACATGATCATTAATCAATGATCTATTTTCTGTCATTGTAATTATTTGCCTGATGAAGACCTAGTCGGTCGAAACGTTGCATTTAATTGTTGCCTTAAATGCGTAGTGAAACTTTTCAGACCGTTTCAAGTTGAAACACGGCTCTGAAGTTTCTGAACCAACAATCAGAGCGTTGCATCCCTTCAGGCGATGGGACGGTAGCTAGGGGCGGTAGCTACGCCAGTAATACACTGTCTGGGGGTGTTATCTTGAATGGGAATAAAAACGGAGGGTTTCTGTAATCAGTAGCAGCTGTGTTGGACAGTGTCGGACGGATGCGCCGATATGGGGAATTAAACGGGTGAGCTTCATTTTTATCGGCTTTTGTCGATGTGGGCCTCGACACGTCATCACGCAGCGCGTTTTCGTTTTCAGGAAAGTAATTAAAATTAGATTTTTATGGACTTTTGATATAAAAATACACACAAATTAGAATTTGCCCATCGTTAGGTATATATGTGGGCCTCGACACGTCATCACGCAGCGCGTTTTCGTTTTCAGGAAAGTAATTAAAATTAGATTTTTATGGACTTTTGATATAAAAATACACACAAATTAGAATTTGCCCATCGTTAGGTATATATGCCCATATGATGACCACGGATATGGTCTAAAATAAAGTAAGTCTCGGAGCTCTACAAACTGGATGTTCTTCCTCTTCCTTGATGTTTGCCTTGACGCCTGACCTCCAGCACCCTGATAATAATAATGAATTGCATTTTTATAGCGCTTTTCCAAGTGCTCAAAGCGCTATACAATGGTTCATTCATTCATACATTGGGAGGTGAAGCGGCGAACAGTCGACGCCAGCGTCCTCACTTCCCACCCCCAATCCAACCCTTGATGCTGAGTGTCAAGCAGGGAGGCACTGGGTCCCATTATTTAGAGTATTTGGTATGACCCGGCCTGGGATCGAACCCCGACCTCCCAGTCTCAGGGCTGACACTCTAACCACAAGGCCACTGAGCTGGTAATGTAGGATTGCCTGAATGTAGGCATTGAGATGTGCACACAATCCTCTCTCTTGGAACATTATAATAGCATGTGACAGGGTTGAGCTTGGACATCATGCTCTCTCTTTAAAACAAACACCGTGGCCGTCTGGAATTTAAACAACCACGAGTATTTGGGTGGACTCGTAGTATTCTTTGTGCAATTTTAGCACGTTGAATGATATATTGTATAGTTATTTTCAATGCATTCCATAATGTTCAGTGGTCAAACGAGGAACATTCAGCCTGTTCTAATTGACTCTGAGGGTAAAATGTGGCTTCTCTGAGTTATTCAACTACGTTCAAGTACTTTACTTGTGGGGTACTTTTACTTTCCATTACACTCCATTATCTCCCACTCGGCGACACGCCGAGACACACACTATATGTTTTACTCCACTATAATTATTTAACGACTTTAACAAAAACAAACTAGTTAACAAAATAGTTTCAATTTCCCCCCAAATCAATCAATATAATTTGTAGAGACTGGCATTCGCCCAGTCTGTTAGTACAATAGTTCTCAACCTTTTCAGGCCGTAACCTCCCGAAAAAAATAGAACTTGGATTGCAGGAGTTTGTAGATCGGCTATATTCCAAATTGTTTGCCTCTTTCTCATATCATTTGAGAAAGATTATCATTTGAGTAAGTTACTCTACTGTTAGTAGAGTAACTTACTATAGAGGAAGAGACTGGCACCCTGGATGCCCAGTCTGTTAGTGGACTAACTTACTATAAAGGAAGAGACTGGCACTCTGGATGCCCAGTCTGTTAGAGGACTAACTTAGTATAGAGGAAGAGACTGGCACTCTGGATGCCCAGTCTGTTAGAGGACTAACTTAGTATAGAGGAAGAGACTGGCACCCTGGATGCCCAGTCTGTTAGAGGACTAACTTAGTATAGAGGAAGAGACTGGCACCCTGGATGCCCAGTCTGTTAGAGGACTAACTTAGTATAGAGGAAGAGACTGGCACCCTGGATGCCCAGTCTGTTAGAGGACTAACTTAGTATAGAGGAAGAGACTGGCACCCTGGATGCCCAGTCTGTTAGAGGACTAACTTAGTATAGAGGAAGAGACTGGCACCCTGGATGCCCAGTCTGTTAGAGGACTAACTTAGTATAGAGGAAGAGACTGGCACCCTGGATGCCCAGTCTGTTAGAGGACTAACTTACTATAAAGGAAGAGACTGGCACCCTGGATGCCCAGTCTGTTAGAGGACTAACTTACTATAGAGGAAGAGACTGGCACCCTGGATGCCCAGTCTGTTAGAGGACTAACTTACTATAGAGGAAGAGACTGGCACCCTGGATGCCCAGTCTGTTAGAGGACTAACTTACTATAGAGGAAGAGACTGGCACTATGTATGCCCAGTCTGTTAGAGGACTAACTTACTATAGAGGAAGAGACTGGCACTATGTATGCCCAGTCTGTTAGAGGACTAACTTACTATAGAGGTAGAGACTGGCACCCTGGATGCCCAGTCTGTTAGAGGACTAACTTACTATAGAGGAAGAGACTGGCACCCTGGAT
>NW_027666186.1:0-1000 GCF_963924005.1 Protomyctophum bolini
CTATCCACAAGGAGGAGCAGTGCACCAAAGAATGATGGGAATTGTAGTCCAGGAAGGTAGTGAGACCAGTGTCCATGACATCAGAGACACTGTGCTCACTGCTACAATCTAAAATATCTAAAACCACAGGTTTTAGACCAAAGACCCCCAGGAAAGTGTTCTAAAGCTTCTAAATGTCATTAACATATATTATTGTGTATTATAAGTGTCCCTTTAAGGAGTATACTTCACTTCCAAAATGATGCCTTGGATTTATTGAACGTTTCTCTTTTTCTCACATGCCTTCAAGATGAACCTAAAACATGAATTGGAGTCCAGAACACATGCATTCTCACGCAAACTGTACTTAAGTATAAACTCTCTCATGCACGAACATGCCTGCACGGCGTCTGAGTGTAGCTTTAGACACGAGCTGAGTTCAATCTGTTAGAATTGAAATACAGCTCTCGTTTGGCGAGCGCTGAGCAACACATGCAGTGTAACCAAGTCTAAATGAGGCTTATCTGCGTCTGTTATTTCATATATATTTCATATTCACAGACTGTGTGTACCCCAACAACACTAGCGGTTTGGTGGTCTTTATGTCATGTTCACAGACTGTGTACGGTTGACACAGACAGACAGATACTGAGATCTCCGCTGTTTCTTTTTAATTATTTTATGCGTTATATTAAACGCATTAAACAAATGCTGAGGGCTGAGGGTTCAGGCAGGCAGGCAGTCAGTCAGGCATTCAGGCAAGCAGGCAGTCAGGCAGGCAGCCAGGCAGGCAGGCAGTCAAGCAGGCAGGCAGACAGGCAGGCAGGCAGGCAGGCAGGCAAGCAGGCAGGCAGGCAGGCAGGCAGGCAGGCAGGCAGGCAGTCAGTCAGGCAGTGGCCAAATGTAGTTTGTAGGCGTACTAGGGGAGCAGACAGGCACATTAATCAGCAGGAGTCTCCCCCGTACTCATCCTGCAGGTCAGAGAAGGAGCAGCGCGCACATGCGTACGCATGCACGTACA
>NW_027666185.1:0-62000 GCF_963924005.1 Protomyctophum bolini
CTAACTTTTTTTTTCAAAATTTCAAAAAACATGGGCTATAACCTTTCGTTTTTGTCATTTCGTCATTTTTTTCAAATCTTCAAAAATGATGAAAAACGGCGCGCTATAGTATGCCGTACGATATGGGCTATAGCCCATGGTCCAAAATGATGAGAAACGAGGCTAACTTTCTTTTTCAAAATTTCAAAAAACATGGGCTATAACCTTTCGTTTTTGTCATTTCGTCATTTTTTTCAAATCTTCAAAAATGATGAAAAACGGCGCGCTATAGTATGCCGTACGATATGGGCTATAGCCCATGGTCCAAAATGATGAGAAACGAGGCTAACTTTTTTTTTCAAAATTTCAAAAAACATGGGCTATAACCTTTCGTTTTTGTCATTTTTTTCAAATCTTCAAAAATTATGAAAAACGGCGCGCTATAGTATGCCGTACGATATGGGCTATAGCCCATGGTCCAAAATGATGAGAAACGAGGCTAACTTTTTTTTTCAAAATTTCAAAAAACATGGGCTATAACCCATCGTTTTTGTCATTTCGTAATTTTTTCAAATCTTAAAAAATGATGAAAAACGGCGCGCTATAGTATGCCGTACGATATGGGCTATAGCCCATGGTCCAAAATGATGAGAAACGAGGCTAACTTTTTTTTTCAAAATTTCAAAAAACATGGGCTTTAACCTTTCGTTTTTGTCATTTCGTCATTTTTTTCAAATCTTCAAAAATGATGAAAAACGGCGCGCTATAGTATGCCGTACGATATGGGCTATAGCCCATGGTCCAAAATGATGAGAAACGAGGCTAACTTTTTTTTTCAAAATTTCAAAAAACATGGGCTATAACCCATCGTTTTTGTCATTTCGTAATTTTTTTCAAATCTTTAAAAATGATGAAAAACGGCGCGCTATAGTATGCCGTACGATATGGGCTATAGCCCATGGTCCAAAATGATGAGAAACGAGGCTAACTTTCTTTTTCAAAATTTCAAAAAACATGGGCTATAACCTTTCGTTTTTGTCATTTCGTCATTTTTTTCAAATCTTCAAAAATGATGAAAAACGGCGCGCTATAGTATGCCGTACGATATGGGCTATAGCCCATGGTCCAAAATGATGAGAAACGAGGCTAACTTTTTTTTTCAAAATTTCAAAAAACATGGGCTATAACCTTTCGTTTTTGTCTTTTCGTCATTTTTTCAAATCTTCAAAAATGATGAAAAACGGCGCGCTATAGAATGCCGTACGATATGGGCTATAGCCCATGGTCCAAAATGATGAGAAACGAGGCTAACTTTTTTTTTCAAAATTTCAAAAAACATGGGCTATAACCTTTCGTTTTTGTCATTTCGTAATTTTTTTCAAATCTTTAAAAATGATGAAAAACGGCGCGCTATAGAATGCCGTACGATATGGGCTATAGCCCATGGTCCAAAATGATGAGAAACGAGGCTAATTTTTTTTTTCAAAATTTCAAAAAACATGGGCTATAACCTTTCTTTTTTGTCATTTTGTCATTTTTTTCAAATCTTCAAAAATGATGAAAAACGGCGCGCTATAGTATGCCGTACGATATGGGCTATAGCCCATGGTCCAAAATGATGAGAAACGAGGCTAACTTTTTTTTTCAAAATTTCAAAAAAACATGGGATATAACCTTTCGTTTTTGTCATTTCGTCATTTTTTCAAATCTTCAAAAATGATGAAAAACGGCGCGCTATAGAATGCCGTACGATATGGGCTATAGCCCATGGTCCAAAATGATGAGAAACGAGGCTAACTTTTTTTTTCAAAATTTCAAAAAACATGGGCTATAACCTTTCGTTTTTGTCATTTCGTAATTTTTTTCAAATCTTTAAAAATGATGAAAAACGGCGCGCTATAGAATGCCGTACGATATGGGCTATAGCCCATGGTCCAAAATGATGAGAAACGAGGCTAAATTTTTTTTTCAAAATTTCAAAAAACATGGGCTATAACCTTTCTTTTTTGTCATTTTGTCATTTTTTTCAAATCTTCAAAAATGATGAAAAACGGCGCGCTATAGTATGCCGTACGATATGGGCTATAGCCCATGGTCCAAAATGATGAGAAACGAGGCTAACTTTTTTTTTCAAAATTTCAAAAAACATGGGCTATAACCTTTCGTTTTTGTCATTTCGTCATTTTTTTCAAATCTTCAAAAATGATGAAAAACGGCGCGCTATAGTATGCCGTACGATATGGGCTATAGCCCATGGTCCAAAATGATGAGAAACGAGGCTAACGTTTTTTTTTCAAAATTTCAAAAAACATGGGCTATAACCTTTCGTTTTTGTCATTTCGTCATTTTTTTAAAATCTTTAAAAATGATGAAAAACGGCGCGCTATAGTATGCCGTACAATATGGGCTATAGCCCATGGTCCAAAATGATGAGAAACGAGGCTAACTTTTTTTTTCAAAATTTCAAAAAACATGGGCTATAACCTTTCGTTTTTGTCATTTTGTCATTTTTTTCAAATCTTCAAAAATGATGAAAAACGCCGCGCTATAGTATGCCGTACGATATGGGCTATAGCCCATGGTCCAAAATGATGAGAAACGAGGCTAACTTTTTTTTTCTAAATTTCAAAAAACATGGGCTATAACCTTTCGTTTTTGTCATTTCGTCATTTTTTTCAAATCTTCAAAAATGATGAAAAACGGCGCGCTATAGTATGCCGTACGATATGGGCTATAGCCCATGGTCCAAAATGATGAGAAACGAGGCTAACTTTTTTTTTCAAAATTTCAAAAAACATGGGCTATAACCTTTCGTTTTTGTCATTTTGTCATTTTTTTCAAATCTTCAAAAATGATGAAAAACGGCGCGCTATAGTATGCCGTACGATATGGGCTATAGCCCATGGTCCAAAATGATGAGAAACGAGGCTAACTTTTTTTTTCAAAATTTCAAAAAACATGGGCTATAACCTTTCGTTTTTGTCATTTTGTCATTTTTTTCAAATCTTCAAAAATGATGAAAAACGGCGCGCTATAGTATGCCGTACGATATGGGCTATAGCCCATGGTCCAAAATGATGAGAAACGAGGCTAACTTTTTTTTTCAAAATTTCAAAAAACATGGGCTATAACCTTTCGTTTTTGTCATTTTGTCATTTTTTTCAAATCTTCAAAAATGATGAAAAACGGCGCGCTATAGTATGCCGTACGATATGGGCTATAGCCCATGGTCCAAAATGATGAGAAACGAGGCTAACTTTTTTTTTCAAAATTTCAAAAAACATGGGCTATAACCTTTCGTTTTTGTCATTTCGTCATTTTTTTCAAATCTTCAAAAATGATGAAAAACGGCGCGCTATAGTATGCCGTACGATATGGGCTATAGCCCATGGTCCAAAATGATGAGAAACGAGGCTAACTTTTTTTTTCAAAATTAAAAAAAACATGGGCTATAACCTTTCGTTTTTGTCATTTTGTCATTTTTTTCAAATCTTCAAAAATGATGAAAAACGGCGCGCTATAGTATGCCGTACGATATGGGCTATAGCCCATGGTCCAAAATGATGAGAAACGAGGCTAACTTTTTTTTTCAAAATTTCAAAAAACATGGGCTATAACCTTTCGTTTTTGTCATTTCGTCATTTTTTCAAATCTTCAAAAATGATGAAAAACGGCGCGCTATAGTATGCCGTACGATATGGGCTATAGCCCATGGTCCAAAATGTTGAGAAACGAGGCTAACTTTTTTTTTCAAAATTTCAAAAAACATGGGCTATAACCTTTCGTTTTTGTCATTTCGTAATTTTTTTCAAATCTTTAAAAATGATGAAAAACGGCGCGCTATAGAATGCCGTACGATATGGGCTATAGCCCATGGTCCAAAATGATGAGAAACGAGGCTAACTTTTTTTTTCAAAATTTCAAAAAACATGGGCGTTTTTGTCATTTTGTCATTTTTTTCAAATCTTCAAAAATGATGAAAAACGGCGCGCTATAGTATGCCGTACGATATGGGCTATAGCCCATGGTCCAAAATGATGAGAAACGAGGCTAACTTTTTTTTTCAAAATTTCAAAAAACATGGGCTATAACCTTTCGTTTTTGTCATTTTGTCATTTTTTTCAAATCTTCAAAAATGATGAAAAACGGCGCGCTATAGTATGCCGTACGATATGGGCTATAGCCCATGGTCCAAAATGATGAGAAACGAGGCTAACTTTTTTTTTCAAAATTTCAAAGAACATGGGCTATAACCTTTCGTTTTTGTCATTTCGTCATTTTTTCAAATCTTCAAAAATGATGAAAAACGGCGCGCTATAGTATGCCGTACGATATGGGCTATAGCCCATGGTCCAAAATGATGAGAAACGAGGCTAACTTTTTTTTTCAAAATTTCAAAAAACATGGGCTATAACGTTTCGTTTTTGTCATTTCGTAATTTTTTTCAAATCTTTAAAAATGATGAAAAACGGCGCGCTATAGAATGCCGTACGATATGGGCTATAGCCCATGGTCCAAAATGATGAGAAACAAGGCTAACTTTTTTTTTCAAAATTTCAAAAAACATGGGCTATAACCTTTCGTTTTTGTCATTTTGTCATTTTTTTCAAATCTTCAAAAATGATGAAAAACGGCGCGCTATAGTATGCCGTACGATATGGGCTATAGCCCATGGTCCAAAATGATGAGAAACGAGGCTAACTTTTTTTTTTCAAAATTTCAAAAAACATGGGCTGTAACCTTTCGTTTTTGTCATTTTGTCATTTTTTTTAAATCTTCAAAAATGATGAAAAACGGCGCGCTATAGTATGCCGTATGATATGGGCTATAGCCCATGGTCCAAAATGATGAGAAACGAGGCTAACTTTTTTTTTCTAAATTTCAAAAAACATGGGCTATAACCTTTCGTTTTTGTCATTTCGTCATTTTTTTCAAATCTTCAAAAATGATGAAAAACGGCGCGCTATAGTATGCCGTACGATATGGGCTATAGCCCATGGTCCAAAATGATGAGAAACGAGGCTAACTTTTTTTTTCAAAATTTCAAAAAACATGGGCTATAACCTTTCGTTTTTGTCATTTCGTCATTTTTTTCAAATCTTCAAAAATGATGAAAAACGGCGCGCTATTGTATGCCGTACGATATGGGCTATAGCCCATGGTCCAAAATGATGAGAAACGAGGCTAACTTTTTTTTTCAAAATTTCAAAAAACATGGGCTATAACCTTTCGTTTTTGTCATTTCGTCATTTTTTTCAAATCTTCAAAAATGATGAAAAACGGCGCGCTATTGTATGCCGTACGATATGGGCTATAGCCCATGTTCCAAAATGATGAGAAACGAGGCTAACTTTTTTTTTCAAAATTTCAAAAAACATGGGCTATAACCTTTCGTTTTTGTCATTTTGTCATTTTTTTCAAATCTTCAAAAATGATGAAAAACGCCGCGCTATAGTATGCCGTACGATATGGGCTATAGCCCATGGTCCAAAATGATGAGAAACGAGGCTAACTTTTTTTTTCAAAATTTCAAAAAACATGGGCTATAACCTTTCGTTTTTGTCATTTTGTCATTTTTTTCAAATCTTCAAAAATGATGAAAAACGCCGCGCTATAGTATGCCGTACGATATGGGCTATAGCCCATGGTCCAAAATGATGAGAAACGAGGCTAACTTTTTTTTTCAAAATTTCAAAAAACATGGGCTATAACCTTTCGTTTTTGTCATTTCGTCATTTTCTTCAAATCTTCAAAAATGATGAAAAACGGCGCGCTATAGTATGCCGTACGATATGGGCTATAGCCCATGGTCCAAAATGATGAGAAACGAGGCTAACTTTTTTTTTTCAAAATTTCAAAAAACATGGGCTATAACCTTTCGTTTTTGTCATTTCGTCATTTTTTTCAAATCTTTAAAAATGATGAAAAACGGCGCGCTATAGAATGCCGTACAATATGGGCTATAGCCCATGGTCCAAAATGATGAGAAACGAGGCTAACTTTTTTTTTCAAAATTTCAAAAAACATGGGCTATAACCTTTCGTTTTTGTCATTTTGTCATTTTTTTCAAATCTTCAAAAATGATGAAAAACGGCGCGCTATAGTATGCCGTACGATATGGGCTATAGGCCATGGTCCAAAATGATGAGAAACGAGGCTAACTTTTTTTTTCTAAATTTCAAAAAACATGGGCTATAACCTTTCGTTTTTGTCATTTCGTCATTTTTTTCAAATCTTCAAAAATGATGAAAAACGGCGCGCTATAGTATGCCGTACGATATGGGCTATAGCCCATGGTCCAAAATGATGAGAAACGAGGCTAACTTTTTTTTTCAAAATTTCAAAAAACATGGGCTATAACCTTTCGTTTTTGTCATTTCGTCATTTTTTTCAAATCTTCAAAAATGATGAAAAACGGCGCGCTATAGTATGCCGTACGATATGGGCTATAGCCCATGGTCCAAAATGATGAGAAACGAGGCTAACTTTTTTTTTTCAAAATTTCAAAAAACATGGGCTATAACCTTTCGTTTTTGTCATTTCGTCATTTTTTTCAAATCTTCAAAAATGATGAAAAACGGCGCGCTATAGTATGCCGTACGATATGGGCTATAGCCCATGGTCCAAAATGATGAGAAACGAGGCTAACTTTTTTTTTCAAAATTTCAAAAAACATGGGCTATAACCTTTCGTTTTTGTCATTTTGTCATTTTTTTCAAATCTTCAAAAATGATGAAAAACGGCGCGCTATAGTATGCCGTACGATATGGGCTATAGCCCATGGTCCAAAATGATGAGAAACGAGGCTAACTTTTTTTTTCAAAATTTCAAAAAACATGGGCTATAACCTTTCGTTTTTGTCATTTCGTAATTTTTTTCAAATCTTTAAAAATGATGGAAAACGGCGCGCTATAGAATGCCGTACGATATGGGCTATAGCCCATGGTCCAAAATGATGAGAAACGAGGCTAAATTTTTTTTTCAAAATTTCAAAAAACATGGGCTATAACCTTTCTTTTTTGTCATTTTGTCATTTTTTTCAAATCTTCAAAAATGATGAAAAACGGCGCGCTATAGTATGCCGTACGATATGGGCTATAGCCCATGGTCCAAAATGATGAGAAACGAGGCTAACTTTTTTTTTCAAAATTTCAAAAAACATGGGCTATAACCTTTCGTTTTTGTCATTTCGTCATTTTTTCAAATCTTCAAAAATGATGAAAAACGGCGCGCTATAGTATGCCGTACGATATGGGCTATAGCCCATGGTCCAAAATGATGAGAAACGAGACTAACTTTTTTTTTCAAAATTTCAAAAAACATGGGCTATAACCTTTCGTTTTTGTCATTTTGTCATTTTTTTCAAATCTTCAAAAATGATGAAAAACGGCGCGCTATAGTATGCCGTACGATATGGGCTATAGCCCATGGTCCAAAATGATGAGAAACGAGGCTAACTTTTTTTTTTCAAAATTTCAAAAAACATGGGCTGTAACCTTTCGTTTTTGTCATTTTGTCATTTTTTTTAAATCTTCAAAAATGATGAAAAACGGCGCGCTATAGTATGCCGTACGATATGGGCTATAGCCCATGGTCCAAAATGATGAGAAACGAGGCTAACTTTTTTTTTCTAAATTTCAAAAAACATGGGCTATAACCTTTCGTTTTTGTCATTTCGTCATTTTTTTCAAATCTTC
Organism: Protomyctophum bolini; assembly: GCF_963924005.1. Taxonomy (NCBI): domain Eukaryota; kingdom Metazoa; phylum Chordata; class Actinopteri; order Myctophiformes; family Myctophidae; genus Protomyctophum; species Protomyctophum bolini. The sequence continues at coordinate 7,677 of NW_027666185.1, forward strand.
AAAAATGATGAAAAACGGCGCGCTATAGTATGCCGTACGATATGGGCTATAGCCCATGGTCCAAAATGATGAGAAACGAGGCTAACTTTTTTTTTCAAAATTTCAAAAAACATGGGCTATAACCTTTCGTTTTTGTCATTTTGTCATTTTTTTCAAATCTTCAAAAATGATGAAAAACGGCGCGCTATTGTATGCCGTACGATATGGGCTATAGCCCATGGTCCAAAATGATGAGAAACGAGGCTAACTTTTTTTTTTCAAAATTTCAAAAAACATGGGCTGTAACCTTTCGTTTTTGTCATTTTGTCATTTTTTTTAAATCTTCAAAAATGATGAAAAACGGCGCGCTATAGTATGCCGTACGATATGGGCTATAGCCCATGGTCCAAAATGATGAGAAACGAGGCTAACTTTTTTTTTCTAAATTTCAAAAAACATGGGCTATAACCTTTCGTTTTTGTCATTTCGTCATTTTTTTCAAATCTTCAAAAATGATGAAAAACGGCGCGCTATAGTATGCCGTACGATATGGGCTATAGCCCATGGTCCAAAATGATGAGAAACGAGGCTAACTTTTTTTTTCAAAATTTCAAAAAACATGGGCTATAACCTTTCGTTTTTGTAATTTCGTCATTTTTTTCAAATCTTCAAAAATGATGAAAAACGGCGCGCTATTGTATGCCGTACGATATGGGCTATAGCCCATGGTCCAAAATGATGAGAAACGAGGCTAACTTTTTTTTTCAAAATTTCAAAAAACATGGGCTATAACCTTTCGTTTTTGTCATTTCGTCATTTTTTTCAAATCTTCAAAAATGATGAAAAACGGCGCGCTATAGTATGCCGTACGATATGGGCTATAGCCCATGTTCCAAAATGATGAGAAACGAGGCTAACTTTTTTTTTCAAAATTTCAAAAAACATGGGCTATAACCTTTCGTTTTTGTCATTTTGTCATTTTTTTCAAATCTTCAAAAATGATGAAAAACGCCGCGCTATAGTATGCCGTACGATATGGGCTATAGCCCATGGTCCAAAATGATGAGAAACGAGGCTAACTTTTTTTTTCAAAATTTCAAAAAACATGGGCTATAACCTTTCGTTTTTGTCATTTCGTCATTTTCTTCAAATCTTCAAAAATGATGAAAAACGGCGCGCTATAGTATGCCGTACGATATGGGCTATAGCCCATGGTCCAAAATGATGAGAAACGAGGCTAACTTTTTTTTTTCAAAATTTCAAAAAACATGGGCTATAACCTTTCGTTTTTGTCATTTCGTCATTTTTTTCAAATCTTTAAAAATGATGAAAAACGGCGCGCTATAGAATGCCGTACAATATGGGCTATAGCCCATGGTCCAAAATGATGAGAAACGAGGCTAACTTTTTTTTTCAAAATTTCAAAAAACATGGGCTATAACCTTTCGTTTTTGTCATTTTGTCATTTTTTTCAAATCTTCAAAAATGATGAAAAACGGCGCGCTATAGTATGCCGTACGATATGGGCTATAGGCCATGGTCCAAAATGATGAGAAACGAGGCTAACTTTTTTTTCCTAAATTTCAAAAAACATGGGCTATAACCTTTCGTTTTTGTCATTTCGTCATTTTTTTCAAATCTTCAAAAATGATGAAAAACGGCGCGCTATAGTATGCCGTACGATATGGGCTATAGCCCATGGTCCAAAATGATGAGAAACGAGGCTAACTTTTTTTTTCAAAATTTCAAAAAACATGGGCTATAACCTTTCGTTTTTGTCATTTCGTCATTTTTTTCAAATCTTCAAAAATGATGAAAAACGGCGCGCTATAGTATGCCGTACGATATGGGCTATAGCCCATGGTCCAAAATGATGAGAAACGAGGCTAACTTTTTTTTTCAAAATTTCAAAAAACATGGGCTATAACCTTTCGTTTTTGTCATTTCGTCATTTTTTTCAAATCTTCAAAAATGATGAAAAACGGCGCGCTATAGTATGCCGTACGATATGGGCTATAGCCCATGGTCCAAAATGATGAGAAACGAGGCTAACTTTTTTTTTCAAAATTTCAAAAATCATGGGCTATAACCTTTCGTTTTTGTCATTTTGTCATTTTTTTCAAATCTTCAAAAATGATGAAAAACGGCGCGCTATAGTATGCCGTACGATATGGGCTATAGCCCATGGTCCAAAATGATGAGAAACGAGGCTAACTTTTTTTTTCAAAATTTCAAAAAACATGGGCTATAACCTTTCGTTTTTGTCATTTCGTAATTTTTTTCAAATCTTTAAAAATGATGGAAAACGGCGCGCTATAGAATGCCGTACGATATGGGCTATAGCCCATGGTCCAAAATGATGAGAAACGAGGCTAAATTTTTTTTTCAAAATTTCAAAAAACATGGGCTATAACCTTTCTTTTTTGTCATTTTGTCATTTTTTTCAAATCTTCAAAAATGATGAAAAACGGCGCGCTATAGTATGCCGTACGATATGGGCTATAGCCCATGGTCCAAAATGATGAGAAACGAGGCTAACTTTTTTTTTCAAAATTTCAAAAAACATGGGCTATAACCTTTCGTTTTTGTCATTTCGTCATTTTTTTCAAATCTTCAAAAATGATGAAAAACGGCGCGCTATAGTATGCCGTACGATATGGGCTATAGCCCATGGTCCAAAATGATGAGAAACGAGGCTAACTTTTTTTTTCAAAATTTCAAAAAACATGGGCTATAACCTTTCGTTTTTGTCATTTCGTCAGTTTTTTCAAATCTTCAAAAATGATGAAAAACGGCGCGCTATAGTATGCCGTACGATATGGGCTATAGCCCATGGTCCAAAATGATGAGAAACGAGGCTAACTTTTTTTTCAACATTTCAAAAAACATGGGCTATAACCTTTCATTTTTGTCATTTCGTAATTTTTTTCAAATCTTTAAAAATGATGAAAAACGGCGCGCTATAGAATGCCGTACGATATGGGCTATAGCCCATGGTCCAAAATGATGAGAAACGAGGCTAACTTTTTTTTCCAAAATTTCAAAAAACATGGGCTATAACCTTTCGTTTTTGTCATTTCGTAATTTTTTTCAAATCTTTAAAAATGATGAAAAACGGCGCGCTATAGAATGCCGTACGATATGGGCTATAGCCCATGGTCCAAAATGATGAGAAACGAGGCTAACTTTTTTTTTCAAAATTTCAATAAACATGGGCTATAACCTTTCGTTTTTGTCATTTTGTCATTTTTTTCAAATCTTCAAAAATGATGAAAAACGGCGCGCTATAGTATGCTGTACGATATGGGCTATAGCCCATGGTCCAAAATGATGAGAAACGAGGCTAACTTTTTTTTTCAAAATTTCAAAAAACATGGGCTATAACCTTTCGTTTTTGTCATTTCGTAATTTTTTCAAATCTTCAAAAATGATGAAAAACGGCGCGCTATAGTATGCCGTACGATATGGGCTATAGCCCATGGTCCAAAATGATGAGAAACGAGGCTAACTTTTTTTTTCAAAATTTCAAAAAACATGGGCTATAACCTTTCGTTTTTGTCATTTTGTCATTTTTTTCAAATCTTCAAAAATGATGAAAAACGGCGCGCTATAGTATGCTGTACGATATGGGCTATAGCCCATGGTCCAAAATGATGAGAAACGAGGCTAACTTTTTTTTTCAAAATTTCAAAAAACATGGGCTATAACCTTTCGTTTTTGTCATTTCGTAATTTTTTCAAATCTTCAAAAATGATGAAAAACGGCGCGCTATAGTATGCCGTACGATATGGGCTATAGCCCATGGTCCAAAATGATGAGAAACGAGGCTAACTTTTTTTTTCAAAATTTCAAAAAACATGGGCTATAACCTTTCGTTTTTGTCATTTTGTCATTTTTTTCAAATCTTCAAAAATGATGAAAAACGGCGCGCTATAGTATGCCGTACGATATGGGCTATAGCCCATGGTCCAAAATGATGAGAAACGAGGCTAACTTTTTTTTTCAAAATTTCAAAAAACATGGGCTATAACCTTTCGTTTTTGTCATTTCGTAATTTTTTCAAATCTTCAAAAATGATGAAAAACGGCGCGCTATAGTATGCCGTACGATATGGGCTATAGCCCATGGTCCAAAATCATGAGAAACGAGGCTAACTTTTTTTTTCAAAATTTCAAAAAACATGGGCTATAACCTTTCGTTTTTGTCATTTCGTCATTTTTTTCAAATCTTCAAAAATGATGAAAAACGGCGCGCTATAGTATGCCGTACGATATGGGCTATAGCCCATGGTCCAAAATGATGAGAAACGAGGCTAACTTTTTTTTTCAAAATTTCAAAAAACATGGGCTATAACCTTTCGTTTTTGTCATTTCGTCATTTTTTTCAAATCTTCAAAAATGATGAAAAACGGCGCGCTATAGTATGCCGTACGATATGGGCTATAGCCCATGGTCCAAAATGATGAGAAACGAGGCTAACTTTTTTTTTCAAAATTTCAAAAAACATGGGCTATAACCTTTCGTTTTTGTCATTTTGTCATTTTTTTCAAATCTTCAAAAATGATGAAAAACGGCGCGCTATAGTATGCCGTACGATATGGGCTTTAGCCCATGGTCCAAAATGATGAGAAACGAGGCTAACTTTTTTTTTCAAAATTTCAAAAAACATGGGCTATAACCTTTCGTTTTTGTCATTTCGTCATTTTTTTCAAATCTTCAAAAATGATGAAAAACGGCGCGCTATAGTATGCCGTACGATATGGGCTTTAGCCCATGGTCCAAAATGATGAGAAACGAGGCTAACTTTTTTTTTCAAAATTTCAAAAAACATGGGCTATAACCTTTCGTTTTTGTCATTTCGTCATTTTTTTCAAATCTTCAAAAATGATGAAAAACGGCGCGCTATAGTATGCCGTACGATATGGGCTATAGCCCATGGTCCAAAATGATGAGAAACGAGGCTAACTTTTTTTTTCAAAATTTCAAAAAACATGGGCTATAACCTTTCGTTTTTGTCATTTCGTCATTTTTTTCAAATCTTCAAAAATGATGAAAAACGGCGTGCTATAGTATGCCGTACGATATGGGCTATAGCCCATGGTCCAAAATGATGAGAAACGAGGCTAACTTTTTTTTTCAAAATTTCAAAAAACATGGGCTATAACCTTTCGTTTTTGTCATTTTGTCATTTTTTTTAAATCTTCAAAAATGATGAAAAACGGCGCGCTATAGTATGCCGTACGATATGGGCTTTAGCCCATGGTCCAAAATGATGAGAAACGAGGCTAACTTTTTTTTTCAAAATTTCAAAAAACATGGGCTATAACCTTTCGTTTTTGTCATTTCGTCATTTTTTTCAAATCTTCAAAAATGATGAAAAACGGCGCGCTATAGTATGCCGTACGATATGGGCTATAGCCCATGGTCCAAAATGATGAGAAACGAGGCTAACTTTTTTTTCCAAAATTTCAAAAAACATGGGCTATAACCTTTCGTTTTTGTCATTTCGTCATTTTTTTCAAATCTTCAAAAATGATGAAAAACGGCGTGCTATAGTATGCCGTACGATATGGGCTATAGCCCATGGTCCAAAATGATGAGAAACGAGGCTAACTTTTTTTTTCAAAATTTCAAAAAACATGGGCTATAACCTTTCGTTTTTGTCATTTCGTCATTTTTTTTCAAATCTTCAAAAATGATGAAAAACGGCGCGCTATAGTATGCCGTACGATATGGGCTATAGCCCATGGTCCAAAATGATGAGAAACGAGGCTAACTTTTTTTTTCAAAATTTCAAAAAACATGGGCTATAACATTTCGTTTTTGTCATTTTGTCATTTTTTTCAAATCTTCAAAAATGATGAAAAACGGCGCGCTATAGTATGCCGTACGATATGGGCTATAGCCCATGGTCCAAAATGATGAGAAACGAGGCTAACTTTTTTTTTCAAAATTTCAAAAAACATGGGCTATAACCTTTCGTTTTTGTCATTTTGTCATTTTTTTCAAATCTTCAAAAATGATGAAAAACGGCGCGCTATAGTATGCCGTACGATATGGGCTTTAGCCCATGGTCCAAAATGATGAGAAACGAGGCTAACTTTTTTTTTCAAAATTTCAAAAAACATGGGCTATAACCTTTCGTTTTTGTCATTTCGTCATTTTTTCAAATCTTCAAAAATGATGAAAAACGGCGCGCTATAGTATGCCGTACGATATGGGCTATAGCCCATGGTCCAAAATGATGAGAAACGAGGCTAACTTTTTTTTTCAAAATTTCAAAAAACATGGGCTATAACGTTTCGTTTTTGTCATTTCGTAATTTTTTTCAAATCTTTAAAAATGATGAAAAACGGCGCGCTATAGAATGCCGTACGATATGGGCTATAGCCCATGGTCCAAAATGATGAGAAACAAGGCTAACTTTTTTTTTCAAAATTTCAAAAAACATGGGCTATAACCTTTCGTTTTTGTCATTTTGTCATTTTTTTCAAATCTTCAAAAATGATGAAAAACGGCGCGCTATAGTATGCCGTACGATATGGGCTATAGCCCATGGTCCAAAATGATGAGAAACGAGGCTAACTTTTTTTTTCAAAATTTCAAAAAACATGGGCTATAACCTTTCGTTTTTGTCATTTCGTAATTTTTTTCAAATCTTCAAAAATGATGAAAAACGGCGCGCTATAGTATGCCGTACGATATGGGCTATAGCCCATGGTCCAAAATGATGAGAAACGAGGCTAACTTTTTTTTTAAAAATTTCAAAAAACATGGGCTATAACCTTTCGTTTTTGTCATTTCGTCAGTTTTTTCAAATCTTCAAAAATGATGAAAAACGGCGCGCTATAGTATGCCGTACGATATGGGCTATAGCCCATGGTCCAAAATGATGAGAAACGAGGCTAACTTTTTTTTTCAACATTTCAAAAAACATGGGCTATAACCTTTCATTTTTGTTATTTCGTAATTTTTTTCAAATCTTTAAAAATGATGAAAAACGGCGCGCTATAGAATGCCGTACGATATGGGCTATAGCCCATGGTCCAAAATGATGAGAAACGAGGCTAACTTTTTTTTTCAAAATTTCAAAAAACATGGGCTATAACCTTTCGTTTTTGTCATTTCGTAATTTTTTTCAAATCTTTAAAAATGATGAAAAACGGCGCGCTATAGAATGCCGTACGATATGGGCTATAGCCCATGGTCCAAAATGATGAGAAACGAGGCTAACTTTTTTTTTCAAAATTTCAAAAAACATGGGCTATAACCTTTCGTTTTTGTCATTTTGTCATTTTTTTTAAATCTTCAAAAATGATGAAAAACGGCGCGCTATAGTATGCCGTACGATATGGGCTTTAGCCCATGGTCCAAAATGATGAGAAACGAGGCTAACTTTTTTTTTCAAAATTTCAAAAAACATGGGCTATAACCTTTCGTTTTTGTCATTTCGTCATTTTTTTCAAATCTTCAAAAATGATGAAAAACGGCGCGCTATAGTATGCCGTACGATATGGGCTATAGCCCATGGTCCAAAATGATGAGAAACGAGGCTAACTTTTTTTTCCAAAATTTCAAAAAACATGGGCTATAACCTTTCGTTTTTGTCATTTCGTCATTTTTTTCAAATCTTCAAAAATGATGAAAAACGGCGTGCTATAGTATGCCGTACGATATGGGCTATAGCCCATGGTCCAAAATGATGAGAAACGAGGCTAACTTTTTTTTTCAAAATTTCAAAAAACATGGGCTATAACCTTTCGTTTTTGTCATTTCGTCATTTTTTTCAAATCTTCAAAAATGATGAAAAACGGCGCGTTATAGTATGCCGTACGATATGGGCTATAGCCCATGGTCCAAAATGATGAGAAACGAGGCTAACTTTTTTTTTCAAAATTTCAAAAAACATGGGCTATAACATTTCGTTTTTGTCATTTTGTCATTTTTTTCAAATCTTCAAAAATGATGAAAAACGGCGCGCTATAGTATGCCGTACGATATGGGCTATAGCCCATGGTCCAAAATGATGAGAAACGAGGCTAACTCTTTTTTTCAAAATTTCAAAAAACATGGGCTATAACCTTTCGTTTTTGTCATTTTGTCATTTTTTTCAAATCTTCAAAAATGATGAAAAACGGCGCGCTATAGTATGCCGTACGATATGGGCTATAGCCCATGGTCCAAAATGATGAGAAACGAGGCTAACTTTTTTTTTCAAAATTTCAAAAAACATGGGCTATAACCTTTCGTTTTTGTCATTTCGTCATTTTTTCAAATCTTCAAAAATGATGAAAAACGGCGCGCTATAGTATGCCGTACGATATGGGCTATAGCCCATGGTCCAAAATGATGAGAAACGAGGCTAACTTTTTTTTTCAAAATTTCAAAAAACATGGGCTATAACGTTTCGTTTTTGTCATTTCGTAATTTTTTTCAAATCTTTAAAAATGATGAAAAACGGCGCGCTATAGAATGCCGTACGATATGGGCTATAGCCCATGGTCCAAAATGATGAGAAACAAGGCTAACTTTTTTTTTCAAAATTTCAAAAAACATGGGCTATAACCTTTCGTTTTTGTCATTTTGTCATTTTTTTCAAATCTTCAAAAATGATGAAAAACGGCGCGCTATAGTATGCCGTACGATATGGGCTATAGCCCATGGTCCAAAATGATGAGAAACGAGGCTAACTTTTTTTTTCAAAATTTCAAAAAACATGGGCTATAACCTTTCGTTTTTGTCATTTTGTCATTTTTTTCAAATCTTCAAAAATGATGAAAAACGGCGCGCTATAGTATGCCGTACGATATGGGCTATAGCCCATGGTCCAAAATGATGAGAAACGAGGCTAACTTTTTTTTTCAAAATTTCAAAAAACATGGGCTATAACCTTTCGTTTTTGTCATTTCGTCATTTTTTCAAATCTTCAAAAATGATGAAAAACGGCGCGCTATAGTATGCCGTACGATATGGGCTATAGCCCATGGTCCAAAATGATGAGAAACGAGGCTAACTTTTTTTTTCAAAATTTCAAAAAACATGGGCTATAACGTTTCGTTTTTGTCATTTCGTAATTTTTTTCAAATCTTTAAAAATGATGAAAAACGGCGCGCTATAGAATGCCGTACGATATGGGCTATAGCCCATGGTCCAAAATGATGAGAAACAAGGCTAACTTTTTTTTTCAAAATTTCAAAAAACATGGGCTATAACCTTTCGTTTTTGTCATTTTGTCATTTTTTTCAAATCTTCAAAAATGATGAAAAACGGCGCGCTATAGTATGCCGTACGATATGGGCTATAGCCCATGGTCCAAAATGATGAGAAACGAGGCTAACTTTTTTTTTCAAAATTTCAAAAAACATGGGCTATAACCTTTCGTTTTTGTCATTTCGTCATTTTTTCAAATCTTCAAAAATGATGAAAAACGGCGCGCTATAGTATGCCGTACGATATGGGCTATAGCCCATGGTCCAAAATGATGAGAAACGAGGCTAACTTTTTTTTTCAAAATTTCAAAAAACATGGGCTATAACGTTTCGTTTTTGTCATTTCGTAATTTTTTTCAAATCTTTAAAAATGATGAAAAACGGCGCGCTATAGAATGCCGTACGATATGGGCTATAGCCCATGGTCCAAAATGATGAGAAACAAGGCTAACTTTTTTTTCCAAAATTTCAAAAAACATGGGCTATAACCTTTCGTTTTTGTCATTTCGTCATTTTTTTCAAATCTTCAAAAATGATGAAAAACGGCGTGCTATAGTATGCCGTACGATATGGGCTATAGCCCATGGTCCAAAATGATGAGAAACGAGGCTAACTTTTTTTTTCAAAATTTCAAAAAACATGGGCTATAACCTTTCGTTTTTGTCATTTCGTCATTTTTTTCAAATCTTCAAAAATGATGAAAAACGGCGCGCTATAGTATGCCGTACGATATGGGCTATAGCCCATGGTCCAAAATGATGAGAAACGAGGCTAACTTTTTTTTTCAAAATTTCAAAAAACATGGGCTATAACATTTCGTTTTTGTCATTTTGTCATTTTTTTCAAATCTTCAAAAATGATGAAAAACGGCGCGCTATAGTATGCCGTACGATATGGGCTATAGCCCATGGTCCAAAATGATGAGAAACGAGGCTAACTTTTTTTTTCAAAATTTCAAAAAACATGGGCTATAACCTTTCGTTTTTGTCATTTTGTCATTTTTTTCAAATCTTCAAAAATGATGAAAAACGGCGCGCTATAGTATGCCGTACGATATGGGCTATAGCCCATGGTCCAAAATGATGAGAAACGAGGCTAACTTTTTTTTTCAAAATTTCAAAAAACATGGGCTATAACCTTTCGTTTTTGTCATTTCGTAATTTTTTCAAATCTTCAAAAATGATGAAAAACGGCGCGCTATAGTATGCCGTACGATATGGGCTATAGCCCATGGTCCAAAATGATGAGAAACGAGGCTAACTTTTTTTTTCAAAATTTCAAAAAACATGGGCTATAACGTTTCGTTTTTGTCATTTCGTAATTTTTTTCAAATCTTTAAAAATGATGAAAAACGGCGCGCTATAGAATGCCGTACGATATGGGCTATAGCCCATGGTCCAAAATGATGAGAAACAAGGCTAACTTTTTTTTTCAAAATTTCAAAAAACATGGGCTATAACCTTTCGTTTTTGTCATTTTGTCATTTTTTTCAAATCTTCAAAAATGATGAAAAACGGCGCGCTATAGTATGCCGTACGATATGGGCTATAGCCCATGGTCCAAAATGATGAGAAACGAGGCTAACTTTTTTTTTCAAAATTTCAAAAAACATGGGCTATAACCTTTCGTTTTTGTCATTTCGTAATTTTTTTCAAATCTTCAAAAATGATGAAAAACGGCGCGCTATAGTATGCCGTACGATATGGGCTATAGCCCATGGTCCAAAATGATGAGAAACGAGGCTAACTTTTTTTTTTAAATTTCAAAAAACATGGGCTATAACCTTTCGTTTTTGTCATTTCGTCAGTTTTTTCAAATCTTCAAAAATGATGAAAAACGGCGCGCTATAGTATGCCGTACGATATGGGCTATAGCCCATGGTCCAAAATGATGAGAAACGAGGCTAACTTTTTTTTTCAACATTTCAAAAAACATGGGCTATAACCTTTCATTTTTGTTATTTCGTAATTTTTTTCAAATCTTTAAAAATGATGAAAAACGGCGCGCTATAGAATGCCGTACGATATGGGCTATAGCCCATGGTCCAAAATGATGAGAAACGAGGCTAACTTTTTTTTTCAAAATTTCAAAAAACATGGGCTATAACCTTTCGTTTTTGTCATTTCGTAATTTTTTTCAAATCTTTAAAAATGATGAAAAACGGCGCGCTATAGAATGCCGTACGATATGGGCTATAGCCCATGGTCCAAAATGATGAGAAACGAGGCTAACTTTTTTTTTTCAAAATTTCAAAAAACATGGGCTATAACCTTTCGTTTTTGTCATTTTGTCATTTTTTTCAAATCTTCAAAAATGATGAAAAACGGCGCGCTATAGTATGCTGTACGATATGGGCTATAGCCCATGGTCCAAAATGATGAGAAACGAGGCTAACTTTTTTTTTCAAAATTTCAAAAAACATGGGCTATAACCTTTCGTTTTTGTCATTTCGTAATTTTTTCAAATCTTCAAAAATGATGAAAAACGGCGCGCTATAGTATGCCGTACGATATGGGCTTTAGCCCATGGTCCAAAATGATGAGAAACGAGGCTAACTTTTTTTTTCAAAATTTCAAAAAACATGGGCTATAACCTTTCGTTTTTGTCATTTCGTCATTTTTTTCAAATCTTCAAAAATGATGAAAAACGGCGCGCTATAGTATGCCGTACGATATGGGCTTTAGCCCATGGTCCAAAATGATGAGAAACGAGGCTAACTTTTTTTTTCAAAATTTCAAAAAACATGGGCTATAACCTTTCGTTTTTGTCATTTCGTCATTTTTTTCAAATCTTCAAAAATGATGAAAAACGGCGCGCTATAGTATGCCGTACGATATGGGCTATAGCCCATGGTCCAAAATGATGAGAAACGAGGCTAACTTATTTTTTCAAAATTTCAAAAAACATGGGCTATAACCTTTCGTTTTTGTCATTTTGTCATTTTTTTCAAATCTTCAAAAATGATGAAAAACGGCGCGCTATAGTATGCCGTACGATATGGGCTATAGCCCATGGTCCAAAATGATGAGAAACGAGGCTAACTTTTTTTTTCAAAATTTCAAAAAACATGGGCTATAACCTTTCGTTTTTGTCATTTCGTAATTTTTTCAAATCTTTAAAAATGATGAAAAACGGCGCGCTATAGAATGGCGTACGATATGGGCTATAGCCCATGGTCCAAAATGATGAGAAACGAGGCTAACTTTTTTTTTCAAAATTTCAAAAAACATGGGCTATAACCTTTCGTTTTTGTCATTTCGTCATTTTTTTCAAATCTTCAAAAATGATGAAAAACGGCGCGCTATAGTATGCCGTACGATATGGGCTTTAGCCCATGGTCCAAAATGATGAGAAACGAGGCTAACTTTTTTTTTCAAAATTTCAAAAAACATGGGCTATAACCTTTCGTTTTTGTCATTTCGTCATTTTTTTCAAATCTTCAAAAATGATGAAAAACGGCGCGCTATAGTATGCCGTACGATATGGGCTATAGCCCATGGTCCAAAATGATGAGAAACGAGGCTAACTTTTTTTTTCAAAATTTCAAAAAACATGGGCTATAACCTTTCGTTTTTGTCATTTCGTCATTTTTTTCAAATCTTCAAAAATGATGAAAAACGGCGTGCTATAGTATGCCGTACGATATGGGCTATAGCCCATGGTCCAAAATGATGAGAAACGAGGCTAACTTTTTTTTTCAAAATTTCAAAAAACATGGGCTATAACCTTTCGTTTTTGTCATTTTGTCATTTTTTTTAAATCTTCAAAAATGATGAAAAACGGCGCGCTATAGTATGCCGTACGATATGGGCTTTAGCCCATGGTCCAAAATGATGAGAAACGAGGCTAACTTTTTTTTTCAAAATTTCAAAAAACATGGGCTATAACCTTTCGTTTTTGTCATTTCGTCATTTTTTTCAAATCTTCAAAAATGATGAAAAACGGCGCGCTATAGTATGCCGTACGATATGGGCTTTAGCACATTGTCCAAAATGATGAGAAACGAGGCTAACTTTTTTTTTCAAAATTTCAAAAAACATGGGCTATAACCTTTCGTTTTTGTCATTTCGTCATTTTTTTCAAATCTTCAAAAATGATGAAAAACGGCGCGCTATAGTATGCCGTACGATATGGGCTATAGCCCATGGTCCAAAATGATGAGAAACGAGGCTAACTTTTTTTTTCAACATTTCAAAAAACATGGGCTATAACCTTTCGTTTTTGTCATTTCGTAATTTTTTCAAATCTTTAAAAATGATGAAAAACGGCGCGCTATAGAATGCCGTACGATATGGGCTATAGCCCATGGTCCAAAATGATGAGAAACGAGGCTAACTTTTTTTTTCAAAATTTCAAAAAACATGGGCTATAACCTTTCGTTTTTGTCATTTTGTCATTTTTTTCAAATCTTCAAAAATGATGAAAAACGGCGCGCTATAGTATGCCGTACGATATGGGCTTTAGCCCATGGTCCAAAATGATGAGAAACGAGGCTAACTTTTTTTTTCAAAATTTCAAAAAACATGGGCTATAACCTTTCGTTTTTGTCATTTCGTCATTTTTTTCAAATCTTCAAAAATGATGAAAAACGGCGCGCTATAGTATGCCGTACGATATGGGCTATAGCCCATGGTCCAAAATGATGAGAAACGAGGCTAACTTTTTTTTTCAAAATTTCAAAAAACATGGGCTATAACCTTTCGTTTTTGTCATTTCGTCATTTTTTTCAAATCTTCAAAAATGATGAAAAACGGCGTGCTATAGTATGCCGTACGATATGGGCTATAGCCCATGGTCCAAAATGATGAGAAACGAGGCTAACTTTTTTTTTCAAAATTTCAAAAAACATGGGCTATAACCTTTCGTTTTTGTCATTTTGTCATTTTTTTTAAATCTTCAAAAATGATGAAAAACGGCGCGCTATAGTATGCCGTACGATATGGGCTTTAGCCCATGGTCCAAAATGATGAGAAACGAGGCTAACTTTTTTTTTCAAAATTTCAAAAAACATGGGCTATAACCTTTCGTTTTTGTCATTTCGTCATTTTTTTCAAATCTTCAAAAATGATGAAAAACGGCGCGCTATAGTATGCCGTACGATATGGGCTATAGCCCATGGTCCAAAATGATGAGAAACGAGGCTAACTTTTTTTTTCAAAATTTCAAAAAACATGGGCTATAACCTTTCGTTTTTGTCATTTCGTCATTTTTTTCAAATCTTCAAAAATGATGAAAAACGGCGTGCTATAGTATGCCGTACGATATGGGCTATAGCCCATGGTCCAAAATGATGAGAAACGAGGCTAACTTTTTTTTTCAAAATTTCAAAAAACATGGGCTATAACCTTTCGTTTTTGTCATTTCGTCATTTTTTTCAAATCTTCAAAAATGATGAAAAACGGCGTGCTATAGTATGCCGTACGATATGGGCTATAGCCCATGGTCCAAAATGATGAGAAACGAGGCTAACTTTTTTTTTCAAAATTTCAAAAAACATGGGCTATAACCTTTCGTTTTTGTCATTTTGTCATTTTTTTCAAATCTTCAAAAATGATGAAAAACGGCGCGCTATAGTATGCCGTACGATATGGGCTTTAGCCCATGGTCCAAAATGATGAGAAACGAGGCTAACTTTTTTTTTCAAAATTTCAAAAAACATGGGCTATAACCTTTCGTTTTTGTCATTTCGTCATTTTTTTCAAATCTTCAAAAATGATGAAAAACGGCGCGCTATAGTATGCCGTACGATATGGGCTTTAGCCCATGGTCCAAAATGATGAGAAACGAGGCTAACTTTTTTTTTCAAAATTTCAAAAAACATGGGCTATAACCTTTCGTTTTTGTCATTTCGTCATTTTTTTCAAATCTTCAAAAATGATGAAAAACGGCGCGCTATAGTATGCCGTACGATATGGGCTATAGCCCATGGTCCAAAATGATGAGAAACGAGGCTAACTTATTTTTTCAAAATTTCAAAAAACATGGGCTATAACCTTTCGTTTTTGTCATTTTGTCATTTTTTTCAAATCTTCAAAAATGATGAAAAACGGCGCGCTATAGTATGCCGTACGATATGGGCTATAGCCCATGGTCCAAAATGATGAGAAACGAGGCTAACTTTTTTTTTCTAAATTTCAAAAAACATGGGCTATAACCTTTCGTTTTTGTCATTTCGTAATTTTTTCAAATCTTTAAAAATGATGAAAAACGGCGCGCTATAGAATGCCGTACGATATGGGCTATAGCCCATGGTCCAAAATGATGAGAAACGAGGCTAACTTTTTTTTTCAAAATTTCAAAAAACATGGGCTATAACCTTTCGTTTTTGTCATTTTGTCATTTTTTTCAAATCTTCAAAAATGATGAAAAACGGCGCGCTATAGTATGCCGTACGATATGGGCTTTAGCCCATGGTCCAAAATAATGAGAAACGAGGCTAACTTTTTTTTTCAAAATTTCAAAAAACATGGGCTATAACCTTTCGTTTTTGTCATTTCGTCATTTTTTTCAAATCTTCAAAAATGATGAAAAACGGCGCGCTATAGTATGCCGTACGATATGGGCTTTAGCCCATGGTCCAAAATGATGAGAAACGAGGCTAACTTTTTTTTTCAAAATTTCAAAAAACATGGGCTATAACCTTTCGTTTTGGTCATTTCGTCATTTTTTTCAAATCTTCAAAAATGATGAAAAACGGCGCGCTATAGTATGCCGTACGATATGGGCTATAGCCCATGGTCCAAAATGATGAGAAACGAGGCTAACTTTTTTTTTCAAAATTTCAAAAAACATGGGCTATAACCTTTCGTTTTTGTCATTTCGTCATTTTTTTCAAATCTTCAAAAATGATGAAAAACGGCGTGCTATAGTATGCCGTACGATATGGGCTATAGCCCATGGTCCAAAATGATGAGAAACGAGGCTAACTTTTTTTTTCAAAATTTCAAAAAACATGGGCTATAACCTTTCGTTTTTGTCATTTTGTCATTTTTTTTAAATCTTCAAAAATGATGAAAAACGGCGCGCTATAGTATGCCGTACGATATGGGCTTTAGCCCATGGTCCAAAATGATGAGAAACGAGGCTAACTTTTTTTTTCAAAATTTCAAAAAACATGGGCTATAACCTTTCGTTTTTGTCATTTCGTCATTTTTTTCAAATCTTCAAAAATGATGAAAAACGGCGCGCTATAGTATGCCGTACGATATGGGCTTTAGCCCATTGTCCAAAATGATGAGAAACGAGGCTAACTTTTTTTTTCAAAATTTCAAAAAACATGGGCTATAACCTTTCGTTTTTGTCATTTCGTCATTTTTTTCAAATCTTCAAAAATGATGAAAAACGGCGCGCTATAGTATGCCGTACGATATGGGCTATAGCCCATGGTCCAAAATGATGAGAAACGAGGCTAACTTTTTTTTTCAACATTTCAAAAAACATGGGCTATAACCTTTCGTTTTTGTCATTTCGTAATTTTTTCAAATCTTTAAAAATGATGAAAAACGGCGCGCTATAGAATGCCGTACGATATGGGCTATAGCCCATGGTCCAAAATGATGAGAAACGAGGCTAACTTTTTTTTTCAAAATTTCAAAAAACATGGGCTATAACCTTTCGTTTTTGTCATTTTGTCATTTTTTTCAAATCTTCAAAAATGATGAAAAACGGCGCGCTATAGTATGCCGTACGATATGGGCTTTAGCCCATGGTCCAAAATGATGAGAAACGAGGCTAACTTTTTTTTTCAAAATTTCAAAAAACATGGGCTATAACCTTTCGTTTTTGTCATTTCGTCATTTTTTTCAAATCTTCAAAAATGATGAAAAACGGCGCGCTATAGTATGCCGTACGATATGGGCTATAGCCCATGGTCCAAAATGATGAGAAACGAGGCTAACTTTTTTTTTCAAAATTTCAAAAAACATGGGCTATAACCTTTCGTTTTTGTCATTTCGTCATTTTTTTCAAATCTTCAAAAATGATGAAAAACGGCGTGCTATAGTATGCCGTACGATATGGGCTATAGCCCATGGTCCAAAATGATGAGAAACGAGGCTAACTTTTTTTTTCAAAATTTCAAAAAACATGGGCTATAACCTTTCGTTTTTGTCATTTTGTCATTTTTTTTAAATCTTCAAAAATGATGAAAAACGGCGCGCTATAGTATGCCGTACGATATGGGCTTTAGCCCATGGTCCAAAATGATGAGAAACGAGGCTAACTTTTTTTTCCAAAATTTCAAAAAACATGGGCTATAACCTTTCGTTTTTGTCATTTCGTCATTTTTTTCAAATCTTCAAAAATGATGAAAAACGGCGCGCTATAGTATGCCGTACGATATGGGCTATAGCCCATGGTCCAAAATGATGAGAAACG
Source organism: Protomyctophum bolini (assembly GCF_963924005.1). NCBI lineage: Eukaryota > Metazoa > Chordata > Actinopteri > Myctophiformes > Myctophidae > Protomyctophum > Protomyctophum bolini. The sequence continues at coordinate 25,240 of NW_027666185.1, forward strand.
AGGCTAACTTTTTTTTTCAAAATTTCAAAAAACATGGGCTATAACCTTTCGTTTTTGTCATTTTGTCATTTTTTTCAAATCTTCAAAAATGATGAAAAACGGCGCGCTATAGTATGCCGTACGATATGGGCTATAGCCCATGGTCCAAAATGATGAGAAACGAGGCTAACTTTTTTTTTCAAATTTTCAAAAAACATGGGCTATAACCTTTCGTTTTTGTCATTTCGTCATTTTTTTCAAATCTTCAAAAATGATGAAAAACGGCGTGCTATAGTATGCCGTACGATATGGGCTATAGCCCATGGTCCAAAATGATGAGAAACGAGGCTAACTTTTTTTTTCAAAATTTCAAAAAACATGGGCTATAACCTTTCGTTTTTGTCATTTCGTAAAAAAAATTAAATCTTCAAAAATGATGAAAAACGGCGCGCTATAGTATGCCGTACGATATGGGCTATAGCCCATGGTCCAAAATGATGAGAAACGAGGCTAACTTTTTTTTTCAAAATTTCAAAAAACATGGGCTATAACCTTTCGTTTTTGTCATTTCGTAATTTTTTTCAAATCTTCAAAAATGATGAAAAACGGCGCGCTATAGTATGCCGTACGATATGGGCTATAGCCCATGGTCCAAAATGATGAGAAACGAGGCTAACTTTTTTTTTCAAAATTTCAAAAAACATGGGCTATAACCTTTCGTTTTTGTCATTTCGAAAAAAAAATCAAATCTTTAAAAATGACGAAAAACGGCGCGCTATAGAATGCCGTACGATATGGGCTATAGCCCATGGTCCAAAATGATGAGAAACGAGGCTAACTTTTTTTTTCAAAATTTCAAAAAACATGGGCTATAACCTTTCGTTTTTGTCATTTCGTCATTTTTTTCAAATCTTCAAAAATGATGAAAAACGGCGCGCTATAGTATGCCGTACGATATGGGCTATAGCCCATGGTCCAAAATGATGAGAAACGAGGCTAACTTTTTTTTTCAACATTTCAAAAAACATGGGCTATAACCTTTCGTTTTTGTCATTTCGTAATTTTTTCAAATCTTTAAAAATGATGAAAAACGGCGCGCTATAGAATGCCGTACGATATGGGCTATAGCCCATGGTCCAAAATGATGAGAAACGAGGCTAACTTTTTTTTTCAAAATTTCAAAAAACATGGGCTATAACCTTTCGTTTTTGTCATTTTGTCATTTTTTTCAAATCTTCAAAAATGATGAAAAACGGCGCGCTATAGTATGCCGTACGATATGGGCTTTAGCCCATGGTCCAAAATGATGAGAAACGAGGCTAACTTTTTTTTTCAAAATTTCAAAAAACATGGGCTATAACCTTTCGTTTTTGTCATTTCGTCATTTTTTTCAAATCTTCAAAAATGATGAAAAACGGCGCGCTATAGTATGCCGTACGATATGGGCTATAGCCCATGGTCCAAAATGATGAGAAACGAGGCTAACTTTTTTTTTCAAAATTTCAAAAAACATGGGCTATAACCTTTCGTTTTTGTCATTTCGTCATTTTTTTCAAATCTTCAAAAATGATGAAAAACGGCGTGCTATAGTATGCCGTACGATATGGGCTATAGCCCATGGTCCAAAATGATGAGAAACGAGGCTAACTTTTTTTTTCAAAATTTCAAAAAACATGGGCTATAACCTTTCGTTTTTGTCATTTTGTCATTTTTTTTAAATCTTCAAAAATGATGAAAAACGGCGCGCTATAGTATGCCGTACGATATGGGCTTTAGCCCATGGTCCAAAATGATGAGAAACGAGGCTAACTTTTTTTTTCAAAATTTCAAAAAACATGGGCTATAACCTTTCGTTTTTGTCATTTCGTCATTTTTTTCAAATCTTCAAAAATGATGAAAAACGGCGCGCTATAGTATGCCGTACGATATGGGCTATAGCCCATGGTCCAAAATGATGAGAAACGAGGCTAACTTTTTTTTTCAAAATTTCAAAAAACATGGGCTATAACCTTTCGTTTTTGTCATTTCGTCATTTTTTTCAAATCTTCAAAAATGATGAAAAACGGCGTGCTATAGTATGCCGTACGATATGGGCTATAGCCCATGGTCCAAAATGATGAGAAACGAGGCTAACTTTTTTTTTCAAAATTTCAAAAAACATGGGCTATAACCTTTCGTTTTTGTCATTTTGTCATTTTTTTCAAATCTTCAAAAATGATGAAAAACGGCGCGCTATAGTATGCCGTACGATATGGGCTATAGCCCATGGTCCAAAATGATGAGAAACGAGGCTAACTTTTTTTTTCAAATTTTCAAAAAACATGGGCTATAACCTTTCGTTTTTGTCATTTCGTCATTTTTTTCAAATCTTCAAAAATGATGAAAAACGGCGTGCTATAGTATGCCGTACGATATGGGCTATAGCCCATGGTCCAAAATGATGAGAAACGAGGCTAACTTTTTTTTTCAAAATTTCAAAAAACATGGGCTATAACCTTTCGTTTTTGTCATTTCGTAAAAAAAATTAAATCTTCAAAAATGATGAAAAACGGCGCGCTATAGTATGCCGTACGATATGGGCTATAGCCCATGGTCCAAAATGATGAGAAACGAGGCTAACTTTTTTTTTCAAAATTTCAAAAAACATGGGCTATAACCTTTCGTTTTTGTCATTTCGTAATTTTTTTCAAATCTTCAAAAATGATGAAAAACGGCGCGCTATAGTATGCCGTACGATATGGGCTATAGCCCATGGTCCAAAATGATGAGAAACGAGGCTAACTTTTTTTTTCAAAATTTCAAAAAACATGGGCTATAACCTTTCGTTTTTGTCATTTCGAAAAAAAATTCAAATCTTTAAAAATGACGAAAAACGGCGCGCTATAGAATGCCGTACGATATGGGCTATAGCCCATGGTCCAAAATGATGAGAAACGAGGCTAACTTTTTTTTTCAAAATTTCAAAAAACATGGGCTATAACCTTTCGTTTTTGTCATTTTGTCATTTTTTTCAAATCTTCAAAAATGATGAAAAACGGCGCGCTATAGTATGCCGTACGATATGGGCTATAGCCCATGGTCCAAAATGATGAGAAACGAGGCTAACTTTTTTTTTCAAAATTTCAAAAAACATGGGCTATAACCTTTCGTTTTTGTCATTTCGTCATTTTTTTCAAATCTTCAAAAATGATGAAAAACGGCGCGCTATAGTATGCCGTACGATATGGGCTATAGCCCATGGTCCAAAATGATGAGAAACGAGGCTAACTTTTTTTTTCAAAATTTCAAAAAACATGGGCTATAACCTTTCGTTTTTGTCATTTCGTAATTTTTTTCAAATCTTTAAAAATGATGAAAAACGGCGCGCTATAGAATGCCGTACGATATGGGCTATAGCCCATGGTCCAAAATGATGAGAAACGAGGCTAACTTTTTTTTTCAAAATTTCAAAAAACATGGGCTATAACCTTTCGTTTTTGTCATTTTGTCATTTTTTTCAAATCTTCAAAAATGATGAAAAACGGCGCGCTATAGTATGCCGTACGATATGGGCTTTAGCCCATGGTCCAAAATGATGAGAAACGAGGCTAACTTTTTTTTTCAAAATTTCAAAAAACATGGGCTATAACCTTTCGTTTTTGTCATTTCGTCATTTTTTTCAAATCTTCAAAAATGATGAAAAACGGCGCGCTATAGTATGCCGTACGATATGGGCTTTAGCCCATGGTCCAAAATGATGAGAAACGAGGCTAACTTTTTTTTTCAAAATTTCAAAAAACATGGGCTATAACCTTTCGTTTTTGTCAATTCGTAATTTTTTTCAAATCTTCAAAAATGATGAAAAACGGCGCGCTATAGTATGCCGTACGATATGGGCTATAGCCCATGGTCCAAAATGATGAGAAACGAGGCTAACTTTTTTTTTCAAAATTTCAAAAAACATGGGCTATAACCTTTCGTTTTTGTCATTTCGTATTTTTTTTCAAATCTTCAAAAATGATGAAAAACGGCGTGCTATAGTATGCCGTACGATATGGGCTATAGCCCATGGTCCAAAATGATGAGAAACGAGGCTAACTTTTTTTTTCAAAATTTCAAAAAACATGGGCTATAACCTTTCGTTTTTGTCATTTCGTCATTTTTTTTAAATCTTCAAAAATGATGAAAAACGGCGCGCTATAGTATGCCGTACGATATGGGCTATAGCCCATGGTCCAAAATGATGAGAAACGAGGCTAACTTTTTTTTTCAAAATTTCAAAAAACATGGGCTATAACCTTTAGTTTTTGTCATTTCGTAATTTTTTTCAAATCTTTAAAAATGACGAAAAACGGCGCGCTATAGAATGCCGTACGATATGGGCTATAGCCCATGGTCCAAAATGATGAGAAACGAGGCTAACTTTTTTTTTCAAAATTTAAAAAAACATGGGCTATAACCTTTCGTTTTTGTCATTTTGTCATTTTTTTCAAATCTTCAAAAATGATGAAAAACGGCGCGCTATAGTATGCCGTACGATATGGGCTTTAGCCCATGGTCCAAAATGATGAGAAACGAGGCTAACTTTTTTTTTCAAAATTTCAAAAAACATGGGCTATAACCTTTCGTTTTTGTCATTTCGTCTTTTTTTTCAAATCTTCAAAAATGATGAAAAACGGCGCGCTATAGTATGCCGTACGATATGGGCTATAGCCCATGGTCCAAAATGATGAGAAACGAGGCTAACTTTTTTTTTCAAAATTTCAAAAAACATGGGCTATAACCTTTCGTTTTTGTCATTTCGTAATTTTTTTCAAATCTTTAAAAATGATGAAAAACGGCGCGCTATAGAATGCCGTACGATATGGGCTATAGCCCATGGTCCAAAATGATGAGAAACGAGGCTAACTTTTTTTGTAAAATTTCAAAAAACATGGGCTATAACCTTTCGTTTTTGTCATTTTGTCATTTTTTTCAAATCTTCAAAAATGATGAAAAACGGCGCGCTATAGTATGCCGTACGATATGGGCTTTAGCCCATGGTCCAAAATGATGAGAAACAAGGCTAACTTTTGTTTTCAAAATTTCAAAAAACATGGGCTATAACCTTTCGTTTTTGTCATTTCGTCATTTTTTTCAAATCTTCAAAAATGATGAAAAACGGCGCGCTATAGTATGCCGTACGATATGGGCTTTAGCCCATGGTCCAAAATGATGAGAAACGAGGCTAACTTTTTTTTTCAAAATTTCAAAAAACATGGGCTATAACCTTTCGTTTTTGTCATTTCGTCATTTTTTTCAAATCTTCAAAAATGATGAAAAACGGCGCGCTATAGTATGCCGTACGATATGGGCTATAGCCCATGGTCCAAAATGATGAGAAACGAGGCTAACTTTTTTTTTCAAAATTTCAAAAAACATGGGCTATAACCTTTCGTTTTTGTCATTTCGTCATTTTTTTCAAATCTTCAAAAATGATGAAAAACGGCGTGCTATAGTATGCCGTACGTTATGGGCTATAGCCCATGGTCCAAAATGATGAGAAACGAGGCTAACTTTTTTTTTCAAAATTTCAAAAAACATGGGCTATAACCTTTCGTTTTTGTCTTTTCGTCATTTTTTTTAAATCTTCAAAAATGATGAAAAACGGCGCGCTATAGTATGCCGTACGATATGGGCTATAGCCCATGGTCCAAAATGATGAGAAACGAGGCTAACTTTTTTTTTCAAAATTTCAAAAAACATGGGCTATAACCTTTCGTTTTTGTCATTTCGTAATTTTTTTCAAATCTTCAAAAATGATGAAAAACGGCGCGCTATAGTATGCCGTACGATATGGGCTATAGCCCATGGTCCAAAATGATGAGAAACGAGGCTAACTTTTTTTTTCAAAATTTCAAAAAACATGGGCTATAACCTTTCGTTTTTGTCATTTCGTAATTTTTTTCAAATCTTTAAAAATGACGAAAAACGGCGCGCTATAGAATGCCGTACGATATGGGCTATAGCCCATGGTCCAAAATGATGAGAAACGAGGCTAACTTTTTTTTTCAAAATTTCAAAAAACATGGGCTATAACCTTTCGTTTTTGTCATTTCGTAATTTTTTTCAAATCTTTAAAAATGACGAAAAACGGCGCGCTATAGAATGCCGTACGATATGGGCTATAGCCCATGGTCCAAAATGATGAGAAACGAGGCTAACTTTTTTTTTCAAAATTTCAAAAAACATGGGCTATAACCTTTCGTTTTTGTCATTTTGTCATTTTTTTCAAATCTTCAAAAATGATGAAAAACGGCGCGCTATAGTATGCCGTACGATATGGGCTATAGCCCATGGTCCAAAATGATGAGAAACGAGGCTAACTTTTTTTTTCAAAATTTCAAAAAACATGGGCTATAACCTTTCGTTTTTGTCATTTCGTCATTTTTTTCAAATCTTCAAAAATGATGAAAAACGGCGCGCTATAGTATGCCGTACGATATGGGCTATAGCCCATGGTCCAAAATGATGAGAAACGAGGCTAACTTTTTTTTTCAAAATTTTAAAAAACATGGGCTATAACCTTTCGTTTTTGTCATTTTGTCATTTTTTTCAAATCTTCAAAAATGATGAAAAACGGCGCGCTATAGTATGCCGTACGATATGGGCTATAGCCCATTGTCCAAAATGATGAGAAACGAGGCTAACTTTTTTTTTCAAAATTTCAAAAAACATGGGCTATAACCTTTCGTTTTTGTCATTTCGTAATTTTTTTCAAATCTTCAAAAATGATGAAAACCGGCGCGCTATAGTATGCCGTACGATATGGGCTATAGCCCATGGTCCAAAATGATGAGAAACGAGGCTAACTTTTTTTTTCAAAATTTCAAAAAACATGGGCTATAACCTTTCGTTTTTGTCATTTCGTCATTTTTTTCAAATCTTCAAAAATGATGAAAAACGGCGCGCTATAGTATGCCGTACGATATGGGCTATAGCCCAAGGTCCAAAATGATGAGAAACGAGGCTAACTTTTTTTTTCAAAATTTCAAAAAACATGGGCTATAACCTTTCGTTTTTGTCATTTCGTCATTTTTTTCAAATCTTCAAAAATGATGAAAAACGGCGCGCTATAGTATGCCGTACGATATGGGCTATAGCCCATGGTCCAAAATGATGAGAAACGAGGCTAACTTTTTTTTTCAAAATTTCAAAAAACATGGGCTATAACCTTTCGTTTTTGTCATTTCGTAATTTTTTTCAAATCTTCAAAAATGATGAAAAACGGCGCGCTATAGTATGCCGTACGATATGGGCTATAGCCCATGGTCCAAAATGATGAGAAACGAGGCTAACTTTTTTTTTCAAAATTTCAAAAAACATGGGCTATAACCTTTCGTTTTTGTCATTTCGTCATTTTTTTCAAATCTTCAAAAATGATGAAAAACGGCGCGCTATAGTATGCCGTACGATATGGGCTATAGCCCATGGTCCAAAATGATGAGAAACGAGGCTAACTTTTTTTTCCAAAATTTCAAAAAACATGGGCTATAACCTTTCGTTTTTGTCATTTCGTCATTTTTTTCAAATCTTCAAAAATGATGAAAAACGACGCGCTATAGTATGCCGTACGATATGGGCTATAGCCCATGGTCCAAAATGATGAGAAACGAGGCTAACTTTTTTTTTCAAAATTTCAAAAAACATGGGCTATAACCTTTCGTTTTTGTCATTTCGTCATTTTTTTCAAATCTTCAAAAATGATGAAAAACGGCGCGCTATAGTATGCCGTACGATATGGGCTATAGCCCATTGTCCAAAATGATGAGAAACGAGGCTAACTTTTTTTTTCAAAATTTCAAAAAACATGGGCTATAACCTTTCGTTTTTGTCATTTCGTCATTTTTTTTAAATCTTCAAAAATGATGAAAAACGGCGCGCTATAGTATGCCGTACGATATGGGCTATAGCCCATGGTCCAAAATGATGAGAAACGAGGCTAACTTTTTTTTTCAAAATTTCAAAAAACATGGGCTATAACCTTTCGTTTTTGTCATTTCGTAATTTTTTTCAAATCTTCAAAAATGATGAAAAACGGCGCGCTATAGTATGCCGTACGATATGGGCTATAGCCCATGGTCCAAAATGATGAGAAACGAGGCTAACTTTTTTTTTCAAAATTTCAAAAAACATGGGCTATAACCTTTCGTTTTTGTCATTTCGTAATTTTTTTCAAATCTTTAAAAATGACGAAAAACGGCGCGCTATAGAATGCCGTACGATATGGGCTATAGCCCATGGTCCAAAATGATGAGAAACGAGGCTAACTTTTTTTTTCAAAATTTCAAAAAACATGGGCTATAACCTTTCGTTTTTGTCATTTTGTCATTTTTTTCAAATCTTCAAAAATGATGAAAAACGGCGCGCTATAGTATGCCGTACGATATGGGCTATAACCCATGGTCCAAAATGATGAGAAACGAGGCTAACTTTTTTTTTCAAAATTTCAAAAAACATGGGCTATAACCTTTCGTTTTTGTCATTTCGTCATTTTTTTCAAATCATCAAAAATGATGAAAAACGGAGCGCTATAGTATGCCGTACGATATGGGCTATAGCCCATGGTCCAAAATGATGAGAAACGAGGCTAACTTTTTTTTTCAAAATTTCAAAAAACATGGGCTATAACCTATCGTTTTTTTCATTTTTTCATTTTTTTCAAATCCTCAAAAATGATGAAAAACGGCGTGCCATAGTATGCCGTACGATATGGCCTATAGCCCATGGTCCAAAATGATGAGAAACGAGGCTAACTTTTTTTTTCAAAATTTCAAAAAACATGGGCTATAACCCATCGTTTTTGTCATTTCGTCATTTTTTTCAAATCCTCAAAAATGATGAAAAACGGCGTGCTATAGTATGCCGTACGATATGGGCTATAGCCCATGGTCCAAAATGATGAAAAACGAGGGTAATTTTTTTTTCTAAAAGTCTAAAAATAGACGTCTAAAACACGTCTAAAAATAGTGTTTTAGACGTCTATTTTTAGACGTTTTTTATCCCATTTTTAGACACACGTCTAATAGCCGGCTATTGCTCAGTAGGATGGTCAAAAATGATGAAAAACGAGGATTCAAATTTTCTTCAAAAAATCAAAAAACATTGGCTATAACCCATCGTTTTTTTCATTTTTTTTAAATCCTCAAAAATGATGAAAAACGGCGTGCCATAGTATGCCGTACGATATGGGCTATAGCCCACGGTCCAAAATGATGAGAAACGAGGCTAACTTTTTTTTTCACAATTTCAAAAAACATGGGCTATAACCTTTCGTTTTTGTCATTTCGTAATTTTTTCAAATCTTTAAAAATGATGAAAAACGGCGCGCTATAGAATGGCGTACGATATGGGCTATAGCCCATGGTCCAAAATGATGAGAAACGAGGCTAACTTTTTTTTTCAAAATTTCAAAAAACATGGGCTATAACCTTTCGTTTTTGTCATTTTGTCATTTTTTTCAAATCTTCAAAAATGATGAAAAACGGCGCGCTATAGTATGCCGTACGATATGGGCTTTAGCCCATGGTCCAAAATGATGAGAAACGAGGCTAACTTTTTTTTTCAAAATTTCAAAAAACATGGGCTATAACCTTTCGTTTTTGTCATTTCGTCATTTTTTTCAAATCTTCAAAAATGATGAAAAACGGCGCGCTATAGTATGCCGTACGATATGGGCTATAGCCCATGGTCCAAAATGATGAGAAACGAGGCTAACTTTTTTTTTCAAAATTTCAAAAAACATGGGCTATAACCTTTCGTTTTTGTCATTTCGTCATTTTTTTCAAATCTTCAAAAATGATGAAAAACGGCGTGCTATAGTATGCCGTACGATATGGGCTATAGCCCATGGTCCAAAATGATGAGAAACGAGGCTAACTTTTTTTTTCAAAATTTCAAAAAACATGGGCTATAACCTTTCGTTTTTGTCATTTTGTCATTTTTTTTAAATCTTCAAAAATGATGAAAAACGGCGCGCTATAGTATGCCGTACGATATGGGCTTTAGCCCATGGTCCAAAATGATGAGAAACGAGGCTAACTTTTTTTTTCAAAATTTCAAAAAACATGGGCTATAACCTTTCGTTTTTGTCATTTCGTCATTTTTTTCAAATCTTCAAAAATGATGAAAAACGGCGCGCTATAGTATGCCGTACGATATGGGCTATAGCCCATGGTCCAAAATGATGAGAAACGAGGCTAACTTTTTTTTTCAAAATTTCAAAAAACATGGGCTATAACCTTTCGTTTTTGTCATTTCGTCATTTTTTTCAAATCTTCAAAAATGATGAAAAACGGCGTGCTATAGTATGCCGTACGATATGGGCTATAGCCCATGGTCCAAAATGATGAGAAACGAGGCTAACTTTTTTTTTCAAAATTTCAAAAAACATGGGCTATAACCTTTCGTTTTTGTCATTTCGTCATTTTTTTCAAATCTTCAAAAATGATGAAAAACGGCGCGCTATAGTATGCCGTACGATATGGGCTATAGCCCATGGTCCAAAATGATGAGAAACGAGGCTAACTTTTTTTTTCAAAATTTCAAAAAACATGGGCTATAACCTTTCGTTTTTGTCATTTCGTCATTTTTTTCAAATCTTCAAAAATGATGAAAAACGGCGTGCTATAGTATGCCGTACGATATGGGCTATAGCCCATGGTCCAAAATGATGAGAAACGAGGCTAACTTTTTTTTTCAAAATTTCAAAAAACATGGGCTATAACCTTTCGTTTTTGTCATTTTGTCATTTTTTTTAAATCTTCAAAAATGATGAAAAACGGCGCGCTATAGTATGCCGTACGATATGGGCTTTAGCCCATGGTCCAAAATGATGAGAAACGAGGCTAACTTTTTTTTTCAAAATTTCAAAAAACATGGGCTATAACCTTTCGTTTTTGTCATTTCGTCATTTTTTTCAAATCTTCAAAAATGATGAAAAACGGCGCGCTATAGTATGCCGTACGATATGGGCTATAGCCCATGGTCCAAAATGATGAGAAACGAGGCTAACTTTTTTTTTCAAAATTTCAAAAAACATGGGCTATAACCTTTCGTTTTTGTCATTTCGTCATTTTTTTCAAATCTTCAAAAATGATGAAAAACGGCGTGCTATAGTATGCCGTACGATATGGGCTATAGCCCATGGTCCAAAATGATGAGAAACGAGGCTAACTTTTTTTTTCAAAATTTCAAAAAACATGGGCTATAACCTTTCGTTTTTGTCATTTTGTCATTTTTTTCAAATCTTCAAAAATGATGAAAAACGGCGCGCTATAGTATGCCGTACGATATGGGCTATAGCCCATGGTCCAAAATGATGAGAAACGAGGCTAACTTTTTTTTTCAAATTTTCAAAAAACATGGGCTATAACCTTTCGTTTTTGTCATTTCGTCATTTTTTTCAAATCTTCAAAAATGATGAAAAACGGCGTGCTATAGTATGCCGTACGATATGGGCTATAGCCCATGGTCCAAAATGATGAGAACCGAGGCTAACTTTTTTTTTCAAAATTTCAAAAAACATGGGCTATAACCTTTCGTTTTTGTCATTTCGTAAAAAAAATTAAATCTTCAAAAATGATGAAAAACGGCGTGCTATAGTATGCCGTACGATATGGGCTATAGCCGATGGTCCAAAATGATGAGAAACGAGGCTAACTTTTTTTTTCAAAATTTCAAAAAACATGGGCTATAACCTTTCGTTTTTGTCATTTTGTCATTTTTTTTAAATCTTCAAAAATGATGAAAAACGGCGCGCTATAGTATGCCGTACGATATGGGCTTTAGCCCATGGTCCAAAATGATGAGAAACGAGGCTAACTTTTTTTTTCAAAATTTCAAAAAACATGGGCTATAACCTTTCGTTTTTGTCATTTCGTCATTTTTTTCAAATCTTCAAAAATGATGAAAAACGGCGCGCTATAGTATGCCGTACGATATGGGCTATAGCCCATGGTCCAAAATGATGAGAAACGAGGCTAACTTTTTTTTTCAAAATTTCAAAAAACATGGGCTATAACCTTTCGTTTTTGTCATTTCGTCATTTTTTTCAAATCTTCAAAAATGATGAAAAACGGCGTGCTATAGTATGCCGTACGATATGGGCTATAGCCCATGGTCCAAAATGATGAGAAACGAGGCTAACTTTTTTTTTCAAAATTTCAAAAAACATGGGCTATAACCTTTCGTTTTTGTCATTTTGTCATTTTTTTCAAATCTTCAAAAATGATGAAAAACGGCGCGCTATAGTATGCCGTACGATATGGGCTATAGCCCATGGTCCAAAATGATGAGAAACGAGGCTAACTTTTTTTTTCAAATTTTCAAAAAACATGGGCTATAACCTTTCGTTTTTGTCATTTCGTCATTTTTTTCAAATCTTCAAAAATGATGAAAAACGGCGTGCTATAGTATGCCGTACGATATGGGCTATAGCCCATGGTCCAAAATGATGAGAACCGAGGCTAACTTTTTTTTTCAAAATTTCAAAAAACATGGGCTATAACCTTTCGTTTTTGTCATTTCGTAAAAAAAATTAAATCTTCAAAAATGATGAAAAACGGCGTGCTATAGTATGCCGTACGATATGGGCTATAGCCCATGGTCCAAAATGATGAGAAACGAGGCTAACTTTTTTTTTCAAAATTTCAAAAAACATGGGCTATAACCTTTCGTTTTTGTCATTTTGTCATTTTTTTCAAATCTTCAAAAATGATGAAAAACGGCGCGCTATAGTATGCCGTACGATATGGGCTATAGCCCATGGTCCAAAATGATGAGAAACGAGGCTAACTTTTTTTTTCAAATTTTCAAAAAACATGGGCTATAACCTTTCGTTTTTGTCATTTCGTCATTTTTTTCAAATCTTCAAAAATGATGAAAAACGGCGTGCTATAGTATGCCGTACGATATGGGCTATAGCCCATGGTCCAAAATGATGAGAACCGAGGCTAACTTTTTTTTTCAAAATTTCAAAAAACATGGGCTATAACCTTTCGTTTTTGTCATTTCGTAAAAAAAATTAAATCTTCAAAAATGATGAAAAACGGCGCGCTATAGTATGCCGTACGATATGGGCTATAGCCCATGGTCCAAAATGATGAGAAACGAGGCTAACTTTTTTTTTCAAAATTTCAAAAAACATGGGCTATAACCTTTCGTTTTTGTCATTTCGTAATTTTTTTCAAATCTTCAAAAATGATGAAAAACGGCGCGCTATAGTATGCCGTACGATATGGGCTATAGCCCATGGTCCAAAATGATGAGAAACGAGGCTAACTTTTTTTTTCAAAATTTCAAAAAACATGGGCTATAACCTTTCGTTTTTGTCATTTCGAAAAAAAAATCAAATCTTTAAAAATGACGAAAAACGGCGCGCTATAGAATGCCGTACGATATGGGCTATAGCCCATGGTCCAAAATGATGAGAAACGAGGCTAACTGTTTTTTTCAAAATTTCAAAAAACATGGGCTATAACCTTTCGTTTTTGTCATTTCGTCATTTTTTTCAAATCTTCAAAAATGATGAAAAACGGCGCGCTATAGTATGCCGTACGATATGGGCTATAGCCCATGGTCCAAAATGATGAGAAACGAGGCTAACTTTTTTTTTCAACATTTCAAAAAACATGGGCTATAACCTTTCGTTTTTGTCATTTCGTAATTTTTTCAAATCTTTAAAAATGATGAAAAACGGCGCGCTATAGAATGCCGTACGATATGGGCTATAGCCCATGGTCCAAAATGATGAGAAACGAGGCTAACTTTTTTTTTCAAAATTTCAAAAAACATGGGCTATAACCTTTCGTTTTTGTCATTTTGTCATTTTTTTCAAATCTTCAAAAATGATGAAAAACGGCGCGCTATAGTATGCCGTACGATATGGGCTTTAGCCCATGGTCCAAAATGATGAGAAACGAGGCTAACTTTTTTTTTCAAAATTTCAAAAAACATGGGCTATAACCTTTCGTTTTTGTCATTTCGTCATTTTTTTCAAATCTTCAAAAATGATGAAAAACGGCGCGCTATAGTATGCCGTACGATATGGGCTATAGCCCATGGTCCAAAATGATGAGAAACGAGGCTAACTTTTTTTTTCAAAATTTCAAAAAACATGGGCTATAACCTTTCGTTTTTGTCATTTCGTCATTTTTTTCAAATCTTCAAAAATGATGAAAAACGGCGTGCTATAGTATGCCGTACGATATGGGCTATAGCCCATGGTCCAAAATGATGAGAAACGAGGCTAACTTTTTTTTTCAAAATTTCAAAAAACATGGGCTATAACCTTTCGTTTTTGTCATTTTGTCATTTTTTTCAAATCTTCAAAAATGATGAAAAACGGCGCGCTATAGTATGCCGTACGATATGGGCTATAGCCCATGGTCCAAAATGATGAGAAACGAGGCTAACTTTTTTTTTCAAAATTTCAAAAAACATGGGCTATAACCTTTCGTTTTTGTCATTTCGTCATTTTTTTCAAATCTTCAAAAATGATGAAAAACGGCGTGCTATAGTATGCCGTACGATATGGGCTATAGCCCATGGTCCAAAATGATGAGAAACGAGGCTAACTTTTTTTTTCAAAATTTCAAAAAACATGGGCTATAACCTTTCGTTTTTGTCATTTTGTCATTTTTTTCAAATCTTCAAAAATGATGAAAAACGGCGCGCTATAGTATGCCGTACGATATGGGCTATAGCCCATGGTCCAAAATGATGAGAAACGAGGCTAACTTTTTTTTTCAAATTTTCAAAAAACATGGGCTATAACCTTTCGTTTTTGTCATTTCGTCATTTTTTTCAAATCTTCAAAAATGATGAAAAACGGCGTGCTATAGTATGCCGTACGATATGGGCTATAGCCCATGGTCCAAAATGATGAGAAACGAGGCTAACTTTTTTTTTCAAAATTTCAAAAAACATGGGCTATAACCTTTCGTTTTTGTCATTTCGTAAAAAAAATTAAATCTTCAAAAATGATGAAAAACGGCGCGCTATAGTATGCCGTACGATATGGGCTATAGCCCATGGTCCAAAATGATGAGAAACGAGGCTAACTTTTTTTTTCAAAATTTCAAAAAACATGGGCTATAACCTTTCGTTTTTGTCATTTCGTAATTTTTTTCAAATCTTCAAAAATGATGAAAAACGGCGCGCTATAGTATGCTGTACGATATGGGCTATAGCCCATGGTCCAAAATGATGAGAAACGAGGCTAACTTTTTTTTTCAAAATTTCAAAAAACATGGGCTATAACCTTTCGTTTTTGTCATTTCGAAAAAAAATTCAAATCTTTAAAAATGACGAAAAACGGCGCGCTATAGAATGCCGTACGATATGGGCTATAGCCCATGGTCCAAAATGATGAGAAACGAGGCTAACTTTTTTTTTCAAAATTTCAAAAAACATGGGCTATAACCTTTCGTTTTTGTCATTTTGTCATTTTTTTCAAATCTTCAAAAATGATGAAAAACGGCGCGCTATAGTATGCCGTACGATATGGGCTATAGCCCATGGTCCAAAATGATGAGAAACGAGGCTAACTTTTTTTTTCAAAATTTCAAAAACATGGGCTATAACCTTTCGTTTTTGTCATTTCGTCATTTTTTTCAAATCTTCAAAAATGATGAAAAACGGCGCGCTATAGTATGCCGTACGATATGGGCTATAGCCCATGGTCCAAAATGATGAGAAAACGAGGCTAACTTTTTTTTTCAAAATTTCAAAAAAACATGGGCTATAACCTTTCGTTTTTGTCATTTCGTAATTTTTTTCAAATCTTTAAAAATGATGAAAACGGCGCGCTATAGAATGCCGTACGATATGGGCTATAGCACCATCGAGGTCCAAAATGATGAGAAACGAGGCTAACTTTTTTTTTCAAAATTTCAAAAAACATGGGCTATAACCTTTCGTTTTTGTCATTTCGTAATTTTTTTCAAATCTTCAAAAATGATGAAAAACGGCGTGCTATAGTATGCCGTACGATATGGGCTATAGCCCATGGTCCAAAATGATGAGAAACGAGGCTAACTTTTTTTTTCAAAATTTCAAAAAACATGGGCTATAACCTTTCGTTTTTGTCATTTCGTCATTTTTTTCAAATCTTCAAAAATGATGAAAAACGGCGTGCTATAGTATGCCGTACGATATGGGCTATAGCCCATGGTCCAAAATGATGAGAAACGAGGCTAACTTTTTTTCAAATTTCAAAAACATGGGCTATAACCTTTCGTTTTTGTCATTTCGTAAAAAAAATTAAATCTTCAAAATGATGAAAAACGGCGCGCTATAGTATGCCGTACGATAGGGCTATAGCCCATGGTCCAAAATGATGAGAAACGAGGCTAACTTTTTTTTTCAAAATTTCAAAAAACATGGGCTATAACCTTTCGTTTTTGTCATTTCGTAATTTTTTTCAAATCTTCAAAAATGATGAAAAACGGCGCGCTATAGTATGCCGTACGATATGGGCTATAGCCCATGGTCCAAAATGATGAGAAACGAGGCTAACTTTTTTTTTCAAAATTTCAAAAAAACATGGGCTATAACCTTTCGTTTTTGTCATTTCGAAAAAAAATTCAAATCTTTAAAATGACGAAAAACGGCGCGCTATAGAATGCCGTACGATATGGGCTATAGCCCATGGTCCAAAATGATGAGAAACGAGGCTAACTTTTTTTTTCAAAATTTCAAAAACATGGGCTATAACCTTTCGTTTTTGTCATTTTGTCATTTTTTTCAAATCTTCAAAAATGATGAAAAACGGCGCGCTATAGTATGCCGTACGATATGGGCTATAGCCCATGGTCCAAAATGATGAGAAACGAGGCTAACTTTTTTTTTCAAAATTTCAAAAAACATGGGCTATAACCTTTCGTTTTTGTCATTTCGTCATTTTTTTCAAATCTTCAAAAATGATGAAAAACGGCGCGCTATAGTATGCCGTACCATATGGGCTATAGCCCATGGTCCAAAATGATGAGAAACGAGGCTAACTTTTTTTTTCAAAATTTCAAAAAACATGGGCTATAACCTTTCGTTTTTGTCATTTCGTAATTTTTTTCAAATCTTTAAAAATGATGAAAAACGGCGCGCTATAGAATGCCGTACGATATGGGCTATAGCCCATGGTCCAAAATGATGAGAAACGAGGCTAACTTTTTTTTTCAAAATTTCAAAAAACATGGGCTATAACCTTTCGTTTTTGTCATTTTGTCATTTTTTTCAAATCTTCAAAAATGATGAAAAACGGCGCGTTATAGTATGCCGTACGATATGGGCTTTAGCCCATGGTCCAAAATGATGAGAAACGAGGCTAACTTTTTTTTTCAAAATTTCAAAAAACATGGGCTATAACCTTTCGTTTTTGTCATTTCGTCATTTTTTTCAAATCTTCAAAAATGATGAAAAACGGCGCGCTATAGTATGCCGTACGATATGGGCTTTAGCCCATGGTCCAAAATGATGAGAAACGAGGCTAACTTTTTTTTTCAAAATTTCAAAAAACATGGGCTATAACCTTTCGTTTTTGTCAATTCGTAATTTTTTTCAAATCTTCAAAAATGATGAAAAACGGCGCGCTATAGTATGCCGTACGATATGGGCTATAGCCCATGGTCCAAAATGATGAGAAACGAGGCTAACTTTTTTTTTCAAAATTTCAAAAAACATGGGCTATAACCTTTCGTTTTTGTCATTTCGTCATTTTTTTTAAATCTTCAAAAATGATGAAAAACGGCGCGCTATAGTATGCCGTACGATATGGGCTATAGCCCATGGTCCAAAATGATGAGAAACGAGGCTAACTTTTTTTTTCAAAATTTCAAAAAACATGGGCTATAACCTTTAGTTTTTGTCATTTCGTAATTTTTTTCAAATCTTTAAAAATGACGAAAAACGGCGCGCTATAGAATGCCGTACGATATGGGCTATAGCCCATGGTCCAAAATGATGAGAAACGAGGCTAACTTTTTTTTTCAAAATTTAAAAAAACATGGGCTATAACCTTTCGTTTTTGTCATTTTGTCATTTTTTTCAAATCTTCAAAAATGATGAAAAACGGCGCGTTATAGTATGCCGTACGATATGGGCTTTAGCCCATGGTCCAAAATGATGAGAAACGAGGCTAACTTTTTTTTTCAAAATTTCAAAAAACATGGGCTATAACCTTTCGTTTTTGTCATTTCGTCATTTTTTTCAAATCTTCAAAAATGATGAAAAACGGCGCGCTATAGTATGCCGTACGATATGGGCTTTAGCCCATGGTCCAAAATGATGAGAAACGAGGCTAACTTTTTTTTTCAAAATTTCAAAAAACATGGGCTATAACCTTTCGTTTTTGTCAATTCGTAATTTTTTTCAAATCTTCAAAAATGATGAAAAACGGCGCGCTATAGTATGCCGTACGATATGGGCTATAGCCCATGGTCCAAAATGATGAGAAACGAGGCTAACTTTTTTTTTCAAAATTTCAAAAAACATGGGCTATAACCTTTCGTTTTTGTCATTTCGTAATTTTTTTCAAATCTTCAAAAATGATGAAAAACGGCGTGCTATAGTATGCCGTACGATATGGGCTATAGCCCATGGTCCAAAATGATGAGAAACGAGGCTAACTTCTTTTTTCAAAATTTCAAAAAACATGGGCTATAACCTTTCGTTTTTGTCATTTCGTCATTTTTTTTAAATCTTCAAAAATGATGAAAAACGGCGCGCTATAGTATGCCGTACGATATGGGCTATAGCCCATGGTCCAAAATGATGAGAAACGAGGCTAACTTTTTTTTTCAAAATTTCAAAAAACATGGGCTATAACCTTTAGTTTTTGTCATTTCGTAATTTTTTTCAAATCTTTAAAAATGACGAAAAACGGCGCGCTATAGAATGCCGTACGATATGGGCTATAGCCCATGGTCCAAAATGATGAGAAACGAGGCTAACTTTTTTTTTTCAAAATTTAAAAAAACATGGGCTATAACCTTTCGTTTTTGTCATTTTGTCATTTTTTTCAAATCTTCAAAAATGATGAAAAACGGCGCGCTATAGTATGCCGTACGATATGGGCTTTAGCCCATGGTCCAAAATGATGAGAAACGAGGCTAACTTTTTTTTTCAAAATTTCAAAAAACATGGGCTATAACCTTTCGTTTTTGTCATTTCGTCTTTTTTTTCAAATCTTCAAAAATGATGAAAAACGGCGCGCTATAGTATGCCGTACGATATGGGCTATAGCCCATGGTCCAAAATGATGAGAAACGAGGCTAACTTTTTTTTTCAAAATTTCAAAAAACATGGGCTATAACCTTTCGTTTTTGTCATTTCGTAATTTTTTTCAAATCTTTAAAAATGATGAAAAACGGCGCGCTATAGAATGCCGTACGATATGGGCTATAGCCCATGGTCCAAAATGATGAGAAACGAGGCTAACTTTTTTTTGTAAAATTTCAAAAAACATGGGCTATAACCTTTCGTTTTTGTCATTTTGTCATTTTTTTCAAATCTTCAAAAATGATGAAAAACGGCGCGCTATAGTATGCCGTACGATATGGGCTTTAGCCCATGGTCCAAAATGATGAGAAACAAGGCTAACTTTTTTTTTCAAAATTTCAAAAAACATGGGCTATAACCTTTCGTTTTTGTCATTTCGTCATTTTTTTCAAATCTTCAAAAATGATGAAAAACGGCGCGCTATAGTATGCCGTACGATATGGGCTTTAGCCCATGGTCCAAAATGATGAGAAACGAGGCTAACTTTTTTTTTCAAAATTTCAAAAAACATGGGCTATAACCTTTCGTTTTTGTCATTTCGTCATTTTTTTTAAATCTTCAAAAATGATGAAAAACGGCGCGCTATAGTATGCCGTACGATATGGGCTATAGCCCATGGTCCAAAATGATGAGAAACGAGGCTAACTTTTTTTTTCAAAATTTCAAAAAACATGGGCTATAACCTTTAGTTTTTGTCATTTCGTAATTTTTTTCAAATCTTTAAAAATGACGAAAAACGGCGCGCTATAGAATGCCGTACGATATGGGCTATAGCCCATGGTCCAAAATGATGAGAAACGAGGCTAACTTTTTTTTTCAAAATTTAAAAAAACATGGGCTATAACCTTTCGTTTTTGTCATTTTGTCATTTTTTTCAAATCTTCAAAAATGATGAAAAACGGCGCGCTATAGTATGCCGTACGATATGGGCTTTAGCCCATGGTCCAAAATGATGAGAAACGAGGCTAACTTTTTTTTTCAAAATTTCAAAAAACATGGGCTATAACCTTTCGTTTTTGTCATTTCGTCTTTTTTTTCAAATCTTCAAAAATGATGAAAAACGGCGCGCTATAGTATGCCGTACGATATGGGCTATAGCCCATGGTCCAAAATGATGAGAAACGAGGCTAACTTTTTTTTTCAAAATTTCAAAAAACATGGGCTATAACCTTTCGTTTTTGTCATTTCGTAATTTTTTTCAAATCTTTAAAAATGATGAAAAACGGCGCGCTATAGAATGCCGTACGATATGGGCTATAGCCCATGGTCCAAAATGATGAGAAACGAGGCTAACTTTTTTTTGTAAAATTTAAAAAAACATGGGCTATAACCTTTCGTTTTTGTCATTTTGTCATTTTTTTCAAATCTTCAAAAATGATGAAAAACGGCGCGCTATAGTATGCCGTACGATATGGGCTTTAGCCCATGGTCCAAAATGATGAGAAACAAGGCTAACTTTTTTTTTCAAAATTTCAAAAAACATGGGCTATAACCTTTCGTTTTTGTCATTTCGTCATTTTTTTCAAATCTTCAAAAATGATGAAAAACGGCGCGCTATAGTATGCCGTACGATATGGGCTTTAGCCCATGGTCCAAAATGATGAGAAACGAGGCTAACTTTTTTTTTCAAAATTTCAAAAAACATGGGCTATAACCTTTCGTTTTTGTCATTTCGTCATTTTTTTCAAATCTTCAAAAATGATGAAAAACGGCGCGCTATAGTATGCCGTACGATATGGGCTATAGCCCATGGTCCAAAATGATGAGAAACGAGGCTAACTTTTTTTTTCAAAATTTCAAAAAACATGGGCTATAACCTTTCGTTTTTGTCATTTCGTCATTTTTTTCAAATCTTCAAAAATGATGAAAAACGGCGTGCTATAGTATGCCGTACGTTATGGGCTATAGCCCATGGTCCAAAATGATGAGAAACGAGGCTAACTTTTTTTTTCAAAATTTCAAAAAACATGGGCTATAACCTTTCGTTTTTGTCTTTTCGTCATTTTTTTTAAATCTTCAAAAATGATGAAAAACGGCGCGCTATAGTATGCCGTACGATATGGGCTATAGCCCATGGTCCAAAATGATGAGAAACGAGGCTAACTTTTTTTTTCAAAATTTCAAAAAACATGGGCTATAACCTTTCGTTTTTGTCATTTCGTAATTTTTTTCAAATCTTCAAAAATGATGAAAAACGGCGCGCTATAGTATGCCGTACGATATGGGCTATAGCCCATGGTCCAAAATGATGAGAAACGAGGCTAACTTTTTTTTTCAAAATTTCAAAAAACATGGGCTATAACCTTTCGTTTTTGTCATTTCGTAATTTTTTTCAAATCTTTAAAAATGACGAAAAACGGCGCGCTATAGAATGCCGTACGATATGGGCTATAGCCCATGGTCCAAAATGATGAGAAACGAGGCTAACTTTTTTTTTCAAAATTTCAAAAAACATGGGCTATAACCTTTCGTTTTTGTCATTTCGTAATTTTTTTCAAATCTTTAAAAATGACGAAAAACGGCGCGCTATAGAATGCCGTACGATATGGGCTATAGCCCATGGTCCAAAATGATGAGAAACGAGGCTAACTTTTTTTTTCAAAATTTCAAAAAACATGGGCTATAACCTTTCGTTTTTGTCATTTTGTCATTTTTTTCAAATCTTCAAAAATGATGAAAAACGGCGCGCTATAGTATGCCGTACGATATGGGCTATAGCCCATGGTCCAAAATGATGAGAAACGAGGCTAACTTTTTTTTTCAAAATTTCAAAAAACATGGGCTATAACCTTTCGTTTTTGTCATTTCGTCATTTTTTTCAAATCTTCAAAAATGATGAAAAACGGCGCGCTATAGTATGCCGTACGATATGGGCTATAGCCCATGGTCCAAAATGATGAGAAACGAGGCTAACTTTTTTTTTCAAAATTTAAAAAAACATGGGCTATAACCTTTCGTTTTTGTCATTTTGTCATTTTTTTCAAATCTTCAAAAATGATGAAAAACGGCGCGCTATAGTATGCCGTACGATATGGGCTATAGCCCATTGTCCAAAATGATGAGAAACGAGGCTAACTTTTTTTTTCAAAATTTCAAAAAACATGGGCTATAACCTTTCGTTTTTGTCATTTCGTCATTTTTTTCAAATCTTCAAAAATGATGAAAAACGGCGCGCTATAGTATGCCGTACGATATGGGCTATAGCCCAAGGTCCAAAATGATGAGAAACGAGGCTAACTTTTTTTTTCAAAATTTCAAAAAACATGGGCTATAACCTTTCGTTTTTGTCATTTCGTCATTTTTTTCAAATCTTCAAAAATGATGAAAAACGGCGCGCTATAGTATGCCGTACGATATGGGCTATAGCCCATGGTCCAAAATGATGAGAAACGAGGCTAACTTTTTTTTTCAAAATTTCAAAAAACATGGGCTATAACCTTTCGTTTTTGTCATTTCGTAATTTTTTTCAAATCTTCAAAAATGATGAAAAACGGCGCGCTATAGTATGCCGTACGATATGGGCTATAGCCCATGGTCCAAAATGATGAGAAACGAGGCTAACTTTTTTTTTCAAAATTTCAAAAAACATGGGCTATAACCTTTCGTTTTTGTCATTTTGTCATTTTTTTCAAATCTTCAAAAATGATGAAAAACGGCGCGCTATAGTATGCCGTACGATATGGGCTATAGCCCATGGTCCAAAATGATGAGAAACGAGGCTAACTTTTTTTTTCAAAATTTCAAAAAACATGGGCTATAACCTTTCGTTTTTGTCATTTCGTCATTTTTTTCAAATCTTCAAAAATGATGAAAAACGGCGCGCTATAGTATGCCGTACGATATGGGCTATAGCCCATGGTCCAAAATGATGAGAAACGAGGCTAACTTTTTTTTTCAAAATTTAAAAAAACATGGGCTATAACCTTTCGTTTTTGTCATTTTGTCATTTTTTTCAAATCTTCAAAAATGATGAAAAACGGCGCGCTATAGTATGCCGTACGATATGGGCTATAGCCCATTGTCCAAAATGATGAGAAACGAGGCTAACTTTTTTTTTCAAAATTTCAAAAAACATGGGCTATAACCTTTCGTTTTTGTCATTTCGTCATTTTTTTCAAATCTTCAAAAATGATGAAAACCGGCGCGCTATAGTATGCCGTACGATATGGGCTATAGCCCATGGTCCAAAATGATGAGAAACGAGGCTAACTTTTTTTTTCAAAATTTCAAAAAACATGGGCTATAACCTTTCGTTTTTGTCATTTCGTCATTTTTTTCAAATCTTCAAAAATGATGAAAAACGGCGCGCTATAGTATGCCGTACGATATGGGCTATAGCCCAAGGTCCAAAATGATGAGAAACGAGGCTAACTTTTTTTTTCAAAATTTCAAAAAACATGGGCTATAACCTTTCGTTTTTGTCATTTCGTCATTTTTTTCAAATCTTCAAAAATGATGAAAAACGGCGCGCTATAGTATGCCGTACGATATGGGCTATAGCCCATGGTCCAAAATGATGAGAAACGAGGCTAACTTTTTTTTTCAAAATTTCAAAAAACATGGGCTATAACCTTTCGTTTTTGTCATTTCGTAATTTTTTTCAAATCTTCAAAAATGATGAAAAACGGCGCGCTATAGTATGCCGTACGATATGGGCTATAGCCCATGGTCCAAAATGATGAGAAACGAGGCTAACTTTTTTTTTCAAAATTTCAAAAAACATGGGCTATAACCTTTCGTTTTTGTCATTTCGTCATTTTTTTCAAATCTTCAAAAATGATGAAAAACGGCGCGCTATAGTATGCCGTACGATATGGGCTATAGCCCATGGTCCAAAATGATGAGAAACGAGGCTAACTTTTTTTTCCAAAATTTCAAAAAACATGGGCTATAACCTTTCGTTTTTGTCATTTCGTCATTTTTTTCAAATCTTCAAAAATGATGAAAAACGACGCGCTATAGTATGCCGTACGATATGGGCTATAGCCCATGGTCCAAAATGATGAGAATAGAGGCTAACTTTTTTTTTTCAAAATTTCAAAAAACATGGGCTATAACCTTTCGTTTTTGTCATTTCGTCATTTTTTTCAAATCTTCAAAAATGATGAAAAACGGCGCGCTATAGTATGCCGTACGATATGGGCTATAGCCCATTGTCCAAAATGATGAGAAACGAGGCTAACTTTTTTTTTCAAAATTTCAAAAAACATGGGCTATAACCTTTCGTTTTTGTCATTTCGTAATTTTTTTCAAATCTTTAAAAATGACGAAAAACGGCGCGCTATAGAATGCCGTACGATATGGGCTATAGCCCATGGTCCAAAATGATGAGAAACGAGGCTAACTTTTTTTTTCAAAATTTCAAAAAACATGGGCTATAACCTTTCGTTTTTGTCATTTTGTCATTTTTTTCAAATCTTCAAAAATGATGAAAAACGGCGCGCTATAGTATGCCGTACGATATGGGCTATAGCCCATGGTCCAAAATGATGAGAAACGAGGCTAACTTTTTTTTTCAAAATTTCAAAAAACATGGGCTATAACCTTTCGTTTTTGTCATTTTGTCATTTTTTTCAAATCTTCAAAAATGATGAAAAACGGAGCGCTATAGTATGCCGTACGATATGGGCTATAGCCCATGGTCCAAAATGATGAGAAACGAGGCTAACTTTTTTTTTCAAAATTTCAAAAAACATGGGCTATAACCTATCGTTTTTTTCATTTTTTCATTTTTTTCAAATCCTCAAAAATGATGAAAAACGGCGTGCCATAGTATGCCGTACGATATGGCCTATAGCCCATGGTCCAAAATGATGAGAAACGAGGCTAACTTTTTTTTTCAAAATTTCAAAAAACATGGGCTATAACCCATCGTTTTTGTCATTTCGTCATTTTTTTCAAATCCTCAAAAATGATGAAAAACGGCGTGCTATAGTATGCCGTACGATATGGGCTATAGCCCATGGTCCAAAATGATGAAAAACGAGGGTAATTTTTTTTTCTAAAAGTCTAAAAATAGACGTCTAAAACACGTCTAAAAATAGTGTTTTAGACGTCTATTTTTAGACGTTTTTTATCCCATTTTTAGACACACGTCTAATAGCCGGCTATTGCTCAGTAGGATGGTCAAAAATGATGAAAAACGAGGATTCAAATTTTCTTCAAAAAATCAAAAAACATTGGCTATAACCCATCGTTTTTTTCATTTTTTTTAAATCCTCAAAAATGATGAAAAACGGCGTGCCATAGTATGCCGTACGATATGGGCTATAGCCCACGGTCCAAAATGATGAGAAACGAGGCTAACTTTTTTTTTCACAATTTCAAAAAACATGGGCTATAACCCATCGTTTTTTTCATTTTTTCATTTTTTTCAAATCCTCAAAAATGATGAAAAACGGCGTGCCATAGTATGCCGTACGATATGGGCTATAGCCCACGGTCCAAAATGATGAGAAACGAGGCTAACTTTTTTTTTCAAAATTTCAAAAAACATGGGATATAACCCATCGTTTTTTTTCATTTTTTCATTTTTTTCAAATCCTCAAAAATGATGAAAAACGGCGTGCCATAGTATGCCGTACGATATGGCCTATAGCCCATGGTCCAAAATGATGAGAAACGAGGCTAACTTTTTTTTTCAAAATTTCAAAAAACATGGGCTATAACCCATCGTTTTTGTCATTTCGTCATTTTTTTCAAATCCTCAAAAATGATGAAAAACGGCGTGCCATAGTATGCCGTACGATATGGGCTATAGCCCACGGTCCAAAATGATGAGAAACGAGGCTAAATTTTTTTTTCAAAATTTCAAAAAACATGGGCTATAACCCATCGTTTTTTTTCATTTTTTTCAAATCCTCAAAAATGATGAAAAACGGCGTGCCATAGTATGCCGTACGATATGGCCTATAGCCCATGGTCCAAAATGATGAGAAACGAGGCTAACTTTTTTTTTCAAAATTTCAAAAAACATGGGCTATAACCCATCGTTTTTGTCATTTCGTCATTTTTTTCAAATCCTCAAAAATGATGAAAAACGGCGTGCTATAGTATGCCGTACGATATGGGCCATTTCGTCATTTTTTTCAAATCCTCAAAAATGATGAAAAACGGCGCGCTATAGTATGCCGTACGATATGGGCTATAGCCCATGGTCCAAAATGATGAGAAACGAGGCTAACTTTTTTTTTCAAAATTTCAAAAAACATGGGCTATAACCTTTAGTTTTTGTCATTTCGTAATTTTTTTCAAATCTTTAAAAATGACGAAAAACGGCGCGCTATAGAATGCCGTACGATATGGGCTATAGCCCATGGTCCAAAATGATGAGAAACGAGGCTAACTTTTTTTTTCAAAATTTAAAAAAACATGGGCTATAACCTTTCGTTTTTGTCATTTTGTCATTTTTTTCAAATCTTCAAAAATGATGAAAAACGGCGCGTTATAGTATGCCGTACGATATGGGCTTTAGCCCATGGTCCAAAATGATGAGAAACGAGGCTAACTTTTTTTTTCAAAATTTCAAAAAACATGGGCTATAACCTTTCGTTTTTGTCATTTCGTCATTTTTTTCAAATCTTCAAAAATGATGAAAAACGGCGCGCTATAGTATGCCGTACGATATGGGCTTTAGCCCATGGTCCAAAATGATGAGAAACGAGGCTAACTTTTTTTTTCAAAATTTCAAAAAACATGGGCTATAACCTTTCGTTTTTGTCAATTCGTAATTTTTTTCAAATCTTCAAAAATGATGAAAAACGGCGCGCTATAGTATGCCGTACGATATGGGCTATAGCCCATGGTCCAAAATGATGAGAAACGAGGCTAACTTTTTTTTTCAAAATTTCAAAAAACATGGGCTATAACCTTTCGTTTTTGTCATTTCGTAATTTTTTTCAAATCTTCAAAAATGATGAAAAACGGCGTGCTATAGTATGCCGTACGATATGGGCTATAGCCCATGGTCCAAAATGATGAGAAACGAGGCTAACTTTTTTTTTCAAAATTTCAAAAAACATGGGCTATAACCTTTCGTTTTTGTCATTTCGTCATTTTTTTTAAATCTTCAAAAATGATGAAAAACGGCGCGCTATAGTATGCCGTACGATATGGGCTATAGCCCATGGTCCAAAATGATGAGAAACGAGGCTAACTTTTTTTTTCAAAATTTCAAAAAACATGGGCTATAACCTTTAGTTTTTGTCATTTCGTAATTTTTTTCAAATCTTTAAAAATGACGAAAAACGGCGCGCTATAGAATGCCGTACGATATGGGCTATAGCCCATGGTCCAAAATGATGAGAAACGAGGCTAACTTTTTTTTTCAAAATTTAAAAAAACATGGGCTATAACCTTTCGTTTTTGTCATTTTGTCATTTTTTTCAAATCTTAAAAAATGATGAAAAACGGCGCGTTATAGTATGCCGTACGATATGGGCTTTAGCCCATGGTCCAAAATGATGAGAAACGAGGCTAACTTTTTTTTTCAAAATTTCAAAAAACATGGGCTATAACCTTTCGTTTTTGTCATTTCGTCATTTTTTTCAAATCTTCAAAAATGATGAAAAACGGCGCGCTATAGTATGCCGTACGATATGGGCTTTAGCCCATGGTCCAAAATGATGAGAAACGAGGCTAACTTTTTTTTTCAAAATTTCAAAAAACATGGGCTATAACCTTTCGTTTTTGTCAATTCGTAATTTTTTTCAAATCTTCAAAAATGATGAAAAACGGCGCGCTATAGTATGCCGTACGATATGGGCTATAGCCCATGGTCCAAAATGATGAGAAACGAGGCTAACTTTTTTTTTCAAAATTTCAAAAAACATGGGCTATAACCTTTCGTTTTTGTCATTTCGTAATTTTTTTCAAATCTTCAAAAATGATGAAAAACGGCGTGCTATAGTATGCCGTACGATATGGGCTATAGCCCATGGTCCAAAATGATGAGAAACGAGGCTAACTTTTTTTTTCAAAATTTCAAAAAACATGGGCTATAACCTTTCGTTTTTGTCATTTCGTCATTTTTTTTAAATCTTCAAAAATGATGAAAAACGGCGCGCTATAGTATGCCGTACGATATGGGCTATAGCCCATGGTCCAAAATGATGAGAAACGAGGCTAACTTTTTTTTTCAAAATTTCAAAAAACATGGGCTATAACCTTTAGTTTTTGTCATTTCGTAATTTTTTTCAAATCTTTAAAAATGACGAAAAACGGCGCGCTATAGAATGCCGTACGATATGGGCTATAGCCCATGGTCCAAAATGATGAGAAACGAGGCTAACTTTTTTTTTTCAAAATTTAAAAAAACATGGGCTATAACCTTTCGTTTTTGTCATTTTGTCATTTTTTTCAAATCTTCAAAAATGATGAAAAACGGCGCGCTATAGTATGCCGTACGATATGGGCTTTAGCCCATGGTCCAAAATGATGAGAAACGAGGCTAACTTTTTTTTTCAAAATTTCAAAAAACATGGGCTATAACCTTTCGTTTTTGTCATTTCGTCTTTTTTTTCAAATCTTCAAAAATGATGAAAAACGGCGCGCTATAGTATGCCGTACGATATGGGCTATAGCCCATGGTCCAAAATGATGAGAAACGAGGCTAACTTTTTTTTTCAAAATTTCAAAAAACATGGGCTATAACCTTTCGTTTTTGTCATTTCGTAATTTTTTTCAAATCTTTAAAAATGATGAAAAACGGCGCGCTATAGAATGCCGTACGATATGGGCTATAGCCCATGGTCCAAAATGATGAGAAACGAGGCTAACTTTTTTTTGTAAAATTTCAAAAAACATGGGCTATAACCTTTCGTTTTTGTCATTTTGTCATTTTTTTCAAATCTTCAAAAATGATGAAAAACGGCGCGCTATAGTATGCCGTACGATATGGGCTTTAGCCCATGGTCCAAAATGATGAGAAACAAGGCTAACTTTTTTTTTCAAAATTTCAAAAAACATGGGCTATAACCTTTCGTTTTTGTCATTTCGTCATTTTTTTCAAATCTTCAAAAATGATGAAAAACGGCGCGCTATAGTATGCCGTACGATATGGGCTTTAGCCCATGGTCCAAAATGATGAGAAACGAGGCTAACTTTTTTTTTCAAAATTTCAAAAAACATGGGCTATAACCTTTCGTTTTTGTCATTTCGTCATTTTTTTTAAATCTTCAAAAATGATGAAAAACGGCGCGCTATAGTATGCCGTACGATATGGGCTATAGCCCATGGTCCAAAATGATGAGAAACGAGGCTAACTTTTTTTTTCAAAATTTCAAAAAACATGGGCTATAACCTTTAGTTTTTGTCATTTCGTAATTTTTTTCAAATCTTTAAAAATGACGAAAAACGGCGCGCTATAGAATGCCGTACGATATGGGCTATAGCCCATGGTCCAAAATGATGAGAAACGAGGCTAACTTTTTTTTTCAAAATTTAAAAAAACATGGGCTATAACCTTTCGTTTTTGTCATTTTGTCATTTTTTTCAAATCTTCAAAAATGATGAAAAACGGCGCGCTATAGTATGCCGTACGATATGGGCTTTAGCCCATGGTCCAAAATGATGAGAAACGAGGCTAACTTTTTTTTTCAAAATTTCAAAAAACATGGGCTATAACCTTTCGTTTTTGTCATTTCGTCTTTTTTTTCAAATCTTCAAAAATGATGAAAAACGGCGCGCTATAGTATGCCGTACGATATGGGCTATAGCCCATGGTCCAAAATGATGAGAAACGAGGCTAACTTTTTTTTTCAAAATTTCAAAAAACATGGGCTATAACCTTTCGTTTTTGTCATTTCGTAATTTTTTTCAAATCTTTAAAAATGATGAAAAACGGCGCGCTATAGAATGCCGTACGATATGGGCTATAGCCCATGGTCCAAAATGATGAGAAACGAGGCTAACTTTTTTTTGTAAAATTTCAAAAAACATGGGCTATAACCTTTCGTTTTTGTCATTTTGTCATTTTTTTCAAATCTTCAAAAATGATGAAAAACGGCGCGCTATAGTATGCCGTACGATATGGGCTTTAGCCCATGGTCCAAAATGATGAGAAACAAGGCTAACTTTTTTTTTCAAAATTTCAAAAAACATGGGCTATAACCTTTCGTTTTTGTCATTTCGTCATTTTTTTCAAATCTTCAAAAATGATGAAAAACGGCGCGCTATAGTATGCCGTACGATATGGGCTTTAGCCCATGGTCCAAAATGATGAGAAACGAGGCTAACTTTTTTTTTCAAAATTTCAAAAAACATGGGCTATAACCTTTCGTTTTTGTCATTTCGTCATTTTTTTCAAATCTTCAAAAATGATGAAAAACGGCGCGCTATAGTATGCCGTACGATATGGGCTATAGCCCATGGTCCAAAATGATGAGAAACGAGGCTAACTTTTTTTTTCAAAATTTCAAAAAACATGGGCTATAACCTTTCGTTTTTGTCATTTCGTCATTTTTTTCAAATCTTCAAAAATGATGAAAAACGGCGTGCTATAGTATGCCGTACGTTATGGGCTATAGCCCATGGTCCAAAATGATGAGAAACGAGGCTAACTTTTTTTTTCAAAATTTCAAAAAACATGGGCTATAACCTTTCGTTTTTGTCTTTTCGTCATTTTTTTTAAATCTTCAAAAATGATGAAAAACGGCGCGCTATAGTATGCCGTACGATATGGGCTATAGCCCATGGTCCAAAATGATGAGAAACGAGGCTAACTTTTTTTTTCAAAATTTCAAAAAACATGGGCTATAACCTTTCGTTTTTGTCATTTCGTAATTTTTTTCAAATCTTCAAAAATGATGAAAAACGGCGCGCTATAGTATGCCGTACGATATGGGCTATAGCCCATGGTCCAAAATGATGAGAAACGAGGCTAACTTTTTTTTTCAAAATTTCAAAAAACATGGGCTATAACCTTTCGTTTTTGTCATTTCGTAATTTTTTTCAAATCTTTAAAAATGACGAAAAACGGCGCGCTATAGAATGCCGTACGATATGGGCTATAGCCCATGGTCCAAAATGATGAGAAACGAGGCTAACTTTTTTTTTCAAAATTTCAAAAAACATGGGCTATAACCTTTCGTTTTTGTCATTTCGTAATTTTTTTCAAATCTTTAAAAATGACGAAAAACGGCGCGCTATAGAATGCCGTACGATATGGGCTATAGCCCATGGTCCAAAATGATGAGAAACGAGGCTAACTTTTTTTTTCAAAATTTCAAAAAACATGGGCTATAACCTTTCGTTTTTGTCATTTTGTCATTTTTTTCAAATCTTCAAAAATGATGAAAAACGGCGCGCTATAGTATGCCGTACGATATGGGCTATAGCCCATGGTCCAAAATGATGAGAAACGAGGCTAACTTTTTTTTTCAAAATTTCAAAAAACATGGGCTATAACCTTTCGTTTTTGTCATTTCGTCATTTTTTTCAAATCTTCAAAAATGATGAAAAACGGCGCGCTATAGTATGCCGTACGATATGGGCTATAGCCCATGGTCCAAAATGATGAGAAACGAGGCTAACTTTTTTTTTCAAAATTTAAAAAAACATGGGCTATAACCTTTCGTTTTTGTCATTTTGTCATTTTTTTCAAATCTTCAAAAATGATGAAAAACGGCGCGCTATAGTATGCCGTACGATATGGGCTATAGCCCATTGTCCAAAATGATGAGAAACGAGGCTAACTTTTTTTTTCAAAATTTCAAAAAACATGGGCTATAACCTTTCGTTTTTGTCATTTCGTCATTTTTTTCAAATCTTCAAAAATGATGAAAAACGGCGCGCTATAGTATGCCGTACGATATGGGCTATAGCCCAAGGTCCAAAATGATGAGAAACGAGGCTAACTTTTTTTTTCAAAATTTCAAAAAACATGGGCTATAACCTTTCGTTTTTGTCATTTTGTCATTTTTTTCAAATCTTCAAAAATGATGAAAAACGGCGCGCTATAGTATGCCGTACGATATGGGCTATAGCCCATGGTCCAAAATGATGAGAAACGAGGCTAACTTTTTTTTTCAAAATTTAAAAAAACATGGGCTATAACCTTTCGTTTTTGTCATTTTGTCATTTTTTTCAAATCTTCAAAAATGATGAAAAACGGCGCGCTATAGTATGCCGTACGATATGGGCTATAGCCCATTGTCCAAAATGATGAGAAACGAGGCTAACTTTTTTTTTCAAAATTTCAAAAAACATGGGCTATAACCTTTCGTTTTTGTCATTTCGTCATTTTTTTCAAATCTTCAAAAATGATGAAAACCGGCGCGCTATAGTATGCCGTACGATATGGGCTATAGCCCATGGTCCAAAATGATGAGAAACGAGGCTAACTTTTTTTTTCAAAATTTCAAAAAACATGGGCTATAACCTTTCGTTTTTGTCATTTCGTCATTTTTTTCAAATCTTCAAAAATGATGAAAAACGGCGCGCTATAGTATGCCGTACGATATGGGCTATAGCCCAAGGTCCAAAATGATGAGAAACGAGGCTAACTTTTTTTTTCAAAATTTCAAAAAACATGGGCTATAACCTTTCGTTTTTGTCATTTCGTCATTTTTTTCAAATCTTCAAAAATGATGAAAAACGGCGCGCTATAGTATGCCGTACGATATGGGCTATAGCCCATGGTCCAAAATGATGAGAAACGAGGCTAACTTTTTTTTTCAAAATTTCAAAAAACATGGGCTATAACCTTTCGTTTTTGTCATTTCGTAATTTTTTTCAAATCTTCAAAAATGATGAAAAACGGCGCGCTATAGTATGCCGTACGATATGGGCTATAGCCCATGGTCCAAAATGATGAGAAACGAGGCTAACTTTTTTTTTCAAAATTTCAAAAAACATGGGCTATAACCTTTCGTTTTTGTCATTTCGTCATTTTTTTCAAATCTTCAAAAATGATGAAAAACGGCGCGCTATAGTATGCCGTACGATATGGGCTATAGCCCATGGTCCAAAATGATGAGAAACGAGGCTAACTTTTTTTTCCAAAATTTCAAAAAACATGGGCTATAACCTTTCGTTTTTGTCATTTCGTCATTTTTTTCAAATCTTCAAAAATGATGAAAAACGACGCGCTATAGTATGCCGTACGATATGGGCTATAGCCCATGGTCCAAAATGATGAGAAACGAGGCTAACTTTTTTTTTCAAAATTTCAAAAAACATGGGCTATAACCTTTCGTTTTTGTCATTTCGTCATTTTTTTCAAATCTTCAAAAATGATGAAAAACGGCGCGCTATAGTATGCCGTACGATATGGGCTATAGCCCATTGTCCAAAATGATGAGAAACGAGGCTAACTTTTTTTTTCAAAATTTCAAAAAACATGGGCTATAACCTTTCGTTTTTGTCATTTCGTAATTTTTTTCAAATCTTTAAAAATGACGAAAAACGGCGCGCTATAGAATGCCGTACGATATGGGCTATAGCCCATGGTCCAAAATGATGAGAAACGAGGCTAACTTTTTTTTTCAAAATTTCAAAAAACATGGGCTATAACCTTTCGTTTTTGTCATTTTGTCATTTTTTTCAAATCTTCAAAAATGATGAAAAACGGCGCGCTATAGTATGCCGTACGATATGGGCTATAGCCCATGGTCCAAAATGATGAGAAACGAGGCTAACTTTTTTTTTCAAAATTTCAAAAAACATGGGCTATAACCTTTCGTTTTTGTCATTTTGTCATTTTTTTCAAATCTTCAAAAATGATGAAAAACGGAGCGCTATAGTATGCCGTACGATATGGGCTATAGCCCATGGTCCAAAATGATGAGAAACGAGGCTAACTTTTTTTTTCAAAATTTCAAAAAACATGGGCTATAACCTATCGTTTTTTTCATTTTTTCATTTTTTTCAAATCCTCAAAAATGATGAAAAACGGCGTGCCATAGTATGCCGTACGATATGGCCTATAGCCCATGGTCCAAAATGATGAGAAACGAGGCTAACTTTTTTTTTCAAAATTTCAAAAAACATGGGCTATAACCCATCGTTTTTGTCATTTCGTCATTTTTTTCAAATCCTCAAAAATGATGAAAAACGGCGTGCTATAGTATGCCGTACGATATGGGCTATAGCCCATGGTCCAAAATGATGAAAAACGAGGGTAATTTTTTTTTCTAAAAGTCTAAAAATAGACGTCTAAAACACGTCTAAAAATAGTGTTTTAGACGTCTATTTTTAGACGTTTTTTATCCCATTTTTAGACACACGTCTAATAGCCGGCTATTGCTCAGTAGGATGGTCAAAAATGATGAAAAACGAGGATTCAAATTTTCTTCAAAAAATCAAAAAACATTGGCTATAACCCATCGTTTTTTTCATTTTTTTTAAATCCTCAAAAATGATGAAAAACGGCGTGCCATAGTATGCCGTACGATATGGGCTATAGCCCACGGTCCAAAATGATGAGAAACGAGGCTAACTTTTTTTTTCACAATTTCAAAAAACATGGGCTATAACCCATCGTTTTTTTCATTTTTTCATTTTTTTCAAATCCTCAAAAATGATGAAAAACGGCGTGCCATAGTATGCCGTACGATATGGGCTATAGCCCACGGTCCAAAATGATGAGAAACGAGGCTAACTTTTTTTTTCAAAATTTCAAAAAACATGGGCTATAACCCATCGTTTTTTTTCATTTTTTCATTTTTTTCAAATCCTCAAAAATGATGAAAAACGGCGTGCCATAGTATGCCGTACGATATGGCCTATAGCCCATGGTCCAAAATGATGAGAAACGAGGCTAACTTTTTTTTTCAAAATTTCAAAAAACATGGGCTATAACCCATCGTTTTTGTCATTTCGTCATTTTTTTCAAATCCTCAAAAATGATGAAAAACGGCGTGCCATAGTATGCCGTACGATATGGGCTATAGCCCACGGTCCAAAATGATGAGAAACGAGGCTAAATTTTTTTTTCAAAATTTCAAAAAACATGGGCTATAACCCATCGTTTTTTTTCATTTTTTTCAAATCCTCAAAAATGATGAAAAACGGCGTGCCATAGTATGCCGTACGATATGGCCTATAGCCCATGGTCCAAAATGATGAGAAACGAGGCTAACTTTTTTTTTCAAAATTTCAAAAAACATGGGCTATAACCCATCGTTTTTGTCATTTCGTCATTTTTTTCAAATCCTCAAAAATGATGAAAAACGGCGTGCTATAGTATGCCGTACGATATGGGCCATTTCGTCATTTTTTTCAAATCCTCAAAAATGATGAAAAACGGCGTGCTATAGTATGCCGTACGATATGGGCTATAGCCCATGGTCCAAAATGATGAAAAACGAGGGTAATTCTTTTTTCTAAAAGTCTAAAAATAGACGTGTTTTAGACGTCTATTTTTAGACGTTTTTTATCCCATTTTTAGACACACGTCTAATAGCCGGCTATTGCTCAGTAGGATGGTCAAAAATGATGAAAAACGAGGATTCAAATTTTCTTCAAAATTTCAAAAAACATGGGCTATAACCCATCGTTTTTTTCATTTTTTAAAAATCCTCAAAAATGATGAAAAACGGCGTGCCATAGTATGCCGTACGATATGGGCTATAGCCCACGGTCCAAAATGAGAAACGAGGCTAACTTTTTTTTTCAAAATTTCAAAAAACATGGGCTATAACCCATCGTTTTTGTCATTTCGTCATTTTTTTCAAATCCTCAAAAATGATGAAAAACGGCGCGCTATAGTATGCCGTACGATATGGGCTATAGCCCATGGTCCAAAATGATGAGAAACGAGGCTAACTTTTTTTTTCAAAATTTCAAAAAACATGGGCTATAACCCATCGTTTTTGTAATTTCGTCATTTTTTTCAAATCCTCAAAAATGATGAAAAACGGCGCGCTATAGTATGCCGTACGATATGGGCTATAGCCCACGGTCCAAAATGATGAGAAACGAGGCTAACTTATTTTTTTCAAAATTTCAAAAAACATGGGCTATAACCCATCGTTTTTGTCATTTCGTCATTTTTTTCAAATCCTCAAAAATGATGAAAAACGGCGCGCTATAGTATGCCGTACGATATGGGCTATAGCCCACGGTCCAAAATGATGAGAAACGAGGATAACTTTTTTTTTCAAAATTTAAAAAAAACATGGGCTATAACCCATCGTTTTTGTCATTTCGTCATTTTTTTCAAATCCTCAAAAATGATGAAAAACGGCGCGCTATAGTATGCCGTACGATATGGGCTATAGCCTACGGTCCAAAATGATGAGAAACTACACTGGCTCCCGGTTAAATACATATAGTTCAAAATCCTCACCTATAAAGCTCACAATGGTCAGGCACCACAATATTTCAAAGAACTCATCGATCCCTACAATCTTAACAGAACAGTGTGTTCATAGTTTACAAAAATGTTTAGTCCTGAATATCAAAAGTTACAATAGGAGGCAGAGCGTTTAAGTTCTCCCGGCATCTGTCCTCGGGGGTGACACGCTCTGCACAGTCAAGACTAGATTAAA